>NW_026600439.1:25000-80000 GCF_029448725.1 Salvelinus fontinalis | reverse complement strand
TCACGGCCTCCAGTTTGCTCTTGGGGACTCTACAGATGCAGTGTATTGATATAGTATTATAGTGTAGTAGTACTATAGTGTAGTATTATTATAGTACTCACGGCCTCCAGTTTGCTCTTGGGGACTCTACAGATGTACAGTGTATTGATATAGTATTATAGTGTAGTAGTACTATAGTACTCACGGCTTCCAGTTTGCTCTTGGGGACTCTACAGATATACAGTGTATTGATATAGTATTATAGTGTAGTAGTACTATAGTGTAGTAGTACTATAGTACTCACGGCCTCCAGTTTGCTCTTGGGGACTCTACAGATGCAGTGTATTGATATAGTATTATAGTGTAGTAGTACTATAGTGTAGTATTATTATAGTACTCACGGCCTCCAGTTTGCTCTTGGGGACTCTACAGATGTACAGTGTATTGATATAGTATTATAGTGTAGTAGTACTATAGTACTCACGGCCTCCAGTTTGCTCTTGGGGACTCCACAGATGCAGTGTATTGATATAGTATTATAGTGTAGTAGTACTATAGTACTCACGGCCTCCAGTTTGCTCTTGGGGACTCTACAGATGTACAGTGTATTGATATAGTATTACAGTGTAGTAGTATTGTAGTAGTACTATAGTACTCACGGCCTCCAGTTTGCTCTTGGGGACTCTACAGATGCAGTGTATTGATATAGTATTACAGTGTAGTAGTATTGTAGTAGTATTATAGTACTCACGGCCTCCAGTTTGCTCTTGGGGACTCTACAGATGCAGTGTATTGATATAGTATTACAGTGTAGTAGTATTATAGTACTCACGGCCTCCAGTTTGCTCTTGGGGACTCTACAGATGCAGTGTATTGATATAGTATTATAGTGTAGTAGTACTATAGTGTAGTAGTATTATAGTACTCACGGCTTCCAGTTTGCTCTTGGGGACTCTACAGATGTACAGTGTATTGATATAGTATTATAGTGTAGTAGTACTATAGTGCAGTAGTATTATAGTACTCACGGCCTCCAGTTTGCTCTTGGGGACTCTACAGATGTACAGTGTATTGATATAGTATTATAGTGCAGTAGTATTATAGTACTCACGGCCTCCAGTTTGCTCTTGGGGACTCTACAGATGTACAGTGTATTGATATAGTATTATAGTGTAGTAGTACTATAGTGTAGTAGTATTATAGTACTCACGGCCTCCAGTTTGCTCTTGGGGACTCTACAGATGTACAGTGTATTGATATAGTATTACAGTGTAGTAGTATTGTAGTAGTATTATAGTACTCACGGCCTCCAGTTTGCTCTTGGGGACTCTACAGATGCAGTGTATTGATATAGTATTATAGTGTAGTAGTACTATAGTGTAGTAGTATTATAGTACTCACGGCTTCCAGTTTGCTCTTGGGGACTCTACAGATGTACAGTGTATTGATATAGTATTATAGTGTAGTAGTACTATAGTGCAGTAGTATTATAGTACTCACGGCCTCCAGTTTGCTCTTGGGGACTCTACAGATGTACAGTGTATTGATATAGTATTATAGTGCAGTAGTATTATAGTACTCACAGCCTCCAGTTTGCTCTTGGGGACTCTACAGATGTACAGTGTATTGATATAGTATTACAGTGTAGTAGTATTGTAGTAGTATTATTGTACTCACGGCCTCCAGTTTGCTCTTGGGGACTCGACAGATGTACAGTGTATTGATATAGTATTACAGTGTAGTAGTATTGTAGTAGTATTATAGTACTCACGGCCTCCAGTTTGCTCTTGGGGACTCTACAGATGTACAGTGTATTGATATAGTATTATAGTGTAGTAGTACTATAGTGTAGTAGTATTATAGTGTAGTAGTACTATAGTGCAGTAGTATTATAGTACTCACGGCCTCCAGTTTGCTCTTGGGGACTCTACAGATGCAGTGTATTGATATAGTATTATAGTGTAGTAGTATTATAGTACTCACGGCCTCCAGTTTGCTCTTGGGGACTCTACAGATGTACAGTGTATTGATATAGTATTACAGTGTAGTAGTATTGTAGTAGTATTATAGTACTCACGGCCTCCAGTTTGCTCTTGGGGACTCGACAGATGTACAGTGTATTGATATAGTATTACAGTGTAGTAGTATTGTAGTAGTATTATAGTACTCACGGCCTCCAGTTTGCTCTTGGGGACTCTACAGATGTACAGTGTATTGATATAGTATTATAGTGTAGTAGTACCACAGTGTAGTAGTATTATAGTACTCACGGCCTCCAGTTTGCTCTTGGGGACTCTACAGATGCAGTGTATTGATATAGTATTATAGTGTAGTAGTACTATAGTGTAGTAGTATTATAGTACTCACGGCTTCCAGTTTGCTCTTGGGGACTCTACAGATGTACAGTGTATTGATATAGTATTATAGTGTAGTAGTACTATAGTGCAGTAGTATTATAGTACTCACGGCCTCCAGTTTGCTCTTGGGGACTCTACAGATGTACAGTGTATTGATATAGTATTATAGTGCAGTAGTATTATAGTACTCACGGCCTCCAGTTTGCTCTTGGGGACTCTACAGATGTACAGTGTATTGATATAGTATTATAGTGTAGTAGTACTATAGTGTAGTAGTATTATAGTACTCACGGCCTCCAGTTTGCTCTTGGGGACTCTACAGATGTACAGTGTATTGATATAGTATTACAGTGTAGTAGTATTGTAGTAGTATTATAGTACTCACGGCCTCCAGTTTGCTCTTGGGGACTCTACAGATGCAGTGTATTGATATAGTATTATAGTGTAGTAGTACTATAGTGTAGTAGTATTATAGTACTCACGGCTTCCAGTTTGCTCTTGGGGACTCTACAGATGTACAGTGTATTGATATAGTATTATAGTGTAGTAGTACTATAGTGCAGTAGTATTATAGTACTCACGGCCTCCAGTTTGCTCTTGGGGACTCTACAGATGTACAGTGTATTGATATAGTATTATAGTGCAGTAGTATTATAGTACTCACAGCCTCCAGTTTGCTCTTGGGGACTCTACAGATGTACAGTGTATTGATATAGTATTACAGTGTAGTAGTATTGTAGTAGTATTATTGTACTCACGGCCTCCAGTTTGCTCTTGGGGACTCGACAGATGTACAGTGTATTGATATAGTATTACAGTGTAGTAGTATTGTAGTAGTATTATAGTACTCACGGCCTCCAGTTTGCTCTTGGGGACTCTACAGATGTACAGTGTATTGATATAGTATTATAGTGTAGTAGTACTATAGTGTAGTAGTATTATAGTGTAGTAGTACTATAGTGCAGTAGTATTATAGTACTCACGGCCTCCAGTTTGCTCTTGGGGACTCTACAGATGCAGTGTATTGATATAGTATTATAGTGTAGTAGTATTATAGTACTCACGGCCTCCAGTTTGCTCTTGGGGACTCTACAGATGTACAGTGTATTGATATAGTATTACAGTGTAGTAGTATTGTAGTAGTATTATAGTACTCACGGCCTCCAGTTTGCTCTTGGGGACTCGACAGATGTACAGTGTATTGATATAGTATTACAGTGTAGTAGTATTGTAGTAGTATTATAGTACTCACGGCCTCCAGTTTGCTCTTGGGGACTCTACAGATGTACAGTGTATTGATATAGTATTATAGTGTAGTAGTACCACAGTGTAGTAGTATTATAGTACTCACGGCCTCCAGTTTGCTCTTGGGGACTCTACAGATATACAGTGTATTGATATAGTATTATAGTGTAGTAGTATTGTAGTAGTATTATAGTACTCACGGCCTCCAGTTTGCTCTTGGGGACTCTACAGATGCAGTTGGTTCCAAAGTTGGTGTCTCGTGTCTGGATGCAGCGAAGACAACAGAGGTTCTCGTATCCCTGTTTCTTCCACTTAGCGATCAGGTTCTTATCAGCATAACTCTCCTTTATACAGTAGTCATACAGCTCTACACACACACACACACACACACACACACACACACACACACACACACACACACACACACACACACACACACACACACACACAGAGAGAGAGAGAGAAAGAGCATTATACCGAAACCTTCCTCTAGGAGAACAGACCCAAGATGCATCTGTTCTACTCTCTAACCCTGTTAAGGTGTGATCACCTTATGTAACATCTACCTCTGCTGATGGCCTTCCTCTGATGTAACAGTAACATCTACCTCTGCCGATGGCCTTCCTCTTATGTAACATCTACCTCTGCTGATGGCCTTCCTCTTACGTAACATCTACCTCTGCCGATGGCCTTCCTCTTATGTAACATCTACCTCTGCTGATGGCCTTCCTCTTACGTACCATCTACCTCTGCTGATGGCCTTCCTCTTATGTAACATCTACCTCTGCTGATGGCCTTCCTCTTATGTAACATCTACCTCTGCTGATGGCCTTCCTCTTATGTAACATCTACCTCTGCTGATGGCCTTCCTCTTATGTAACATCTACCTCTGCTGATGGCCTTCCTCTGATGTAACATCTACCTCTGCTGATGGCCTTCCTCTGATGTAACATCTACCTCTGCTGATGGCCTTCCTCTGATGTAACATCTACCTCTGCTGATGGCCTTCCTCTGATGTAACATCTACCTCTGCTGATGGCCTTCCTCTTACGTCACATCTACCTCTGCTGATGGCCTTCCTCTTACGTCACATCTACCTCTGCTGATGGCCTTCCTCTTATGTAACATCTACCTCTGCTGATGGCCTTCCTCTTACGTAACATCTACCTCTGCTGATGGCCTTCCTCTTACGTAACATCTACCTCTGCCGATGGCCTTCCTCTTACGTAACATCTACCTCTGCCGATGGCCTTCCTCTTATGTAACATCTACCTCTGCCGATGGCCTTCCTCTGATGTAACATCTACCTCTGCTGATGGCCTTCCTCTGATGTAACAGTAACATCTACCTCTGCTGATGGCCTTCCTCTTACGTAACATCTACCTCTGCCGATGGCCTTCCTCTGATGTAACATCTACCTCTGCCGATGGCCTTCCTCTTATGTAACATCTACCTCTGCCGATGGCCTTCCTCTTATGTAACATCTACCTCTGCCGATGGCCTTCCTCTTACGTAACATCTACCTCTGCCGATGGCCTTCCTCTTATGTACCATCTACCTCTGCTGATGGCCTTCCTCTGATGTAACAGTAACATCTACCTCTGCCGATGGCCTTCCTCTTACGTAACATCTACCTCTGCTGATGGCCTTCCTCTTATGTAACATCTACCTCTGCTGTTTGCCTTCCTCTTATGTAACATCTACCTCTGCTGATGGCCTTCCTCTTATGTAACATCTACCTCTGCTGATGGCCTTCCTCTTATGTAACATCTACCTCTGCTGATGGCCTTCCTCTTATGTAACATCTACCTCTGCTGATGGCCTTCCTCTGATGTAACATCTACCTCTGCTGATGGCCTTCCTCTGATGTAACATCTACCTCTGCTGATGGCCTTCCTCTTACGTCACATCTACCTCTGCTGATGGCCTTCCTCTTACGTCACATCTACCTCTGCTGATGGCCTTCCTCTTATGTAACATCTACCTCTGCTGATGGCCTTCCTCTTATGTAACATCTACCTCTGCCGATGGCCTTTACTCTGATGTAACATCTACCTCTGCCGATGGCCTTCCTCTTATGTAACATCTACCTCTGCTGATGGCCTTCCTCTTACGTAACATCTACCTCTGCCGATGGCCTTCCTCTTATGTAACATCTACCTCTGCTGATGGCCTTCCTCTTACGTAACATCTACCTCTGCTGATGGCCTTCCTCTTACGTAACATCTACCTCTGCTGATGGCCTTCCTCTTACGTAACATCTACCTCTGCTGATGGCCTTCCTCTTACGTAACATCTACCTCTGCTGATGGCCTTCCTCTTATGTAACATCTACCTCTGCTGATGGCCTTCCTCTTATAGAACAAGTCGAAGATATATCTGCTCCTCTGGTGGTGCAGTCTGAATATCGGCCACAGGGACTCCACCTTCCTCTTTCCCTCGTGAGGCTCCGTCTCGGCTGGAAGGAGACAATCACAGCTCGTCATCAGTAGAAAACAGGAACTATCCAAGATTCCCCATTCATACATCAACTTTATATTGTAGCTCGCTAAGTGGCTAATAGTTTGGCTGGTTGATTAGCCTAGCTAATCTAACTATACTGAGTAACAATATAAAAACGCAACATGTAAAGTGTTGGTCCCATGTTTCCATACACTAAAAACGTATCTCTCTCTAATTTTGAGCACAAATTTGTCTACATCCCTGTTAGTGGGCATTTCTCCATTGCCAAGATAATCCATCCACCTGACAGGTGTGGCATATGAAGAAGTTGATTAAACACAGGTGCACCTTGTGCTGGGGACAATAAAAGGCCACTAAAATGTGTCACAACTCAATGCCACAGATGTCTCAAGTTGAGGGAGTGTGCAATTGGCATGCTGACTGCAGGAATGTCACCAGAGTTGTTGCTAGAGAATTGAATGTTCATTCCTCTACCATAAGCCACCTCCGTCATTTTAGAGAATTTGGCAGTATGTCCAACCAGCTTAACAACCACAAACACACCAGCCCCGGTCCTCCACATCCGGCTTTTTCACATGCGGGATTGTCTGTGACCAGCCACCCGGAGACTTGATGAAACTGTAGGTTTGCTCAGCTAATTAATTTCTACACCTTCTCAGAAACCGTCTCAGGGAAGGTAATCAGTGTGTCCGTTGTCCTTACCGGGGTCTCGACCCGACCGCAGTTCGACCCTCACCGGGGTCTCGACCCGACCGCAGTTCGACCCTCACCGGGGTCTCGACCCGACCGCAGTTCGACCCTCACCGGGGTCTCGACCCGACCGCAGTTCGACCCTCACCGGGGTCTCGACCCGACCGCAGTTCGACCCTCACCGGGGTCTCGACCCGACCGCAGTTCGACCCTCACCGGGGTCTCGACCCGACCGCAGTTCGACCCTCACCGGGGTCTCGACCCGACCGCAGTTCGACCCTCACCGGGGTCTCGACCCGACCGCAGTTCGACCCTCACCGGGGTCTCGACCCGACCGCAGTTCGACCATCACCGGGGTCCCGACCCGACCGCAGTTCGACCATCACCGGGGTCTAGACCCGACCGCAGTTCGACGTTGGAGCCGACTTCAGTAGGAAAATGCTCACCTTCGATGACCACTGCCACGCTGGAGAAATGTGCTCTTCACAATGAATCCTGGTTTCGGGCAGATGGCAGAATACATGTATGGCATCGTGTGGGCGAGCGGTTTGCTGATGTCAACGTTGTGAACAGAGTGCCCCATGGTGGCGGTGGGGTTATGGTGTGGGGTTGGCATAAGATACGGACAACAAACACAATTACATTTTATCGATGGCAATTTGAATACACAGAGATACCGTGATGAGATCCTGAGGCCCATCGTTGTGCCATTCATCCGCCACCATCACCTCATGTTTCAGCATGATAATACACGGTCCCATGTCACAAGGATCTGTACACAATTCCTGGAAGCTGAAAATGTCCCAGTTCTTCCATGGCCTGCATATTCAGACATGTCACCCACTGAGCATGTTTGGGATGCTCTGGATCGACGTGTACGACAGCGTGTTCCAGTTCCCGCCAATATCCAGCAACTTCACAAAGCCATTGAAGATGAGTGGAACAACATTCCCCCAGCCCCCAATCAACATCCTGATCAACTCTATGTGAAGGAGATGTGTTTCGCTGCATGAGGAAAATGGAGGTCACACCAGATACTGACTGGTTTTCTGATCCACAACCCCTACCTGTGACCAACAGATGCATATCTGTATTCCCAGTCATGTTAAATCCATAGATTAGAACCTAATTTATTTATTTCAGTTTCATTATATGAACTCAGTAAAATTTTTGAATTTGTTGCATGTTGCGTTTATATTTTTACTCAGTGTAGTTAACTTATTAGCTACCTATCTAACGTCAACATTTTGGTTATGATTGTCGAGGTATCTGAACAATAACACACAATACGAAAGAGGAAAGAGTAAATAAGTTAACAGCAGACAGCGGTAGGCATCTGGCTGTCACAGCTCGTCATACAATAAAACAGGAATTATCCAAGTCAGATTTATACAACAGCTTGGTAATATAGCTAGCCAAACGAGTACTAGTTGACTGGTTGAATATCCCAAACAAATGTCGACATTGTGTAGACATGATGTTAGCGGAGCCTCGTTTGGTACGGTCGGAGTAGCGGGCTTAGCTAGCTAACATTATTACCTAGCTAAAATTACCTTCTCTCATCTTTTGGTCTAGTTCGTCCAAGGTCGGTTCAATCAACTCCCAGCCATCCGGAGGTGGTTTCCTGCTCCTCTTCACTTTCGGCATTGCGTTTATTCAAACGGATTTATTTAACCAAAAACAACAAACACTTTTCTTCCTGTCCTATTTTTCTGTGTTGATTTCGTAGGCCTGCTCACCGTCGCTTTTTATTGACGTCACAACATAGAGGGGTCTTTCAGCTTCAGCTCGATCCCCGCACGATATGTACGTCACTCAATTCTATTTCGTTCAATTGGGGCTTTTGCTGCGTTCAAGACAACTGGGAACTCGGGAATCTCCGACTTCAGTGCGTTCAAAACAACTGGGAACTCGGGAAACTCCGACTTCAGTGCGTTCAAGACAACTGGGAACTCGGGAAACTCCGACTTCAGTGCGTTCAAGACAACTGGGAACTCGGGAAACTCCGACTTCAGTGCGTTCAAAACAACTGGGATCTCGGGAAACTCCGACTTCAGTGCGTTCAAAACAACTGGGAACTCGGGAAACTCCGACTTCAGTTCATTCAAAACAACTGGGAACTCGGAGGGGAAAAAAGTGTTTGGATGCTCTTGATCGACAGCGTGTTCCAGTTCCCGACAATATCCAGCAACTTCACACAGCCATTGAATTTGGATAACATTCCCCCAGCCCCCAATCAACAGCCTGATCAACTCTATGCAAAGGAGGTGTCATGCAGCGTGAAGCAAATGGTGGTCACACCAGATACTGACTGGTTTTCTGATCCACACCCCTACCTTTTTAAAGGTATCTGTGACCAACAGATGCATATCTGTATTCCCAGTCATGTAAAATCCATAGATTAGGGCCTAAGGCATTGATTTGAATTGACTTATTTCCGTATATGAACTGTAACTTAGTAAAATCTTTGAAATTGTTGCAGGTTACGTTTTATATTTTTGTTCAGTGTAGTTAAATCCTGATTCTATCTGACTAATATTATACCATCAACAGGTTCGACTGGTCCATTTATTTATTTGGTTATTTTTCTGACAAAAGGCTGTATCATAAATAACTATTCATTATTTTTTACATCAGTCACAGTCAATATACCCACAATGCATCATGAATTTGATGCTCTGGAACACTGGCTCCCTGCCCTCTTCTGGCCTCGTCCTCTCTTCCATCCCCTTCTCTTCTGGCCTCGTCCTCTCTTCCATCCCCTTCTCTTCTGGCCTCGTCCTCTCTTCCATCCCCTTCTCTTCTGGCCTCGTCCTCTCTTCCATCCCCTTCTCTTCTGGCCTCGTCCTCTCTTCCATCCCCTTCTCTTCTGGCCTCGTCCTCTCTTCCATCCCCTTCTCTTCTGGCCTCGTCCTCTCTTCCATCCCCTTCTCTTCTGGCCTCGTCCTCTCTTCCATCCCCTTCTCTTCTCCATCTGTACACATCTGAAAACGGGATGTAAAAGTGGTGTATTCTGTTTTCTCCTGTCCAGTCGTTTCAGTGTAGAAGACAGAGAGGAGATAGAGAGGAGGATTTCAGTGTAGAAGACAGAGAGGAGATAGAGAGGAGGATTTCAGTGTAGAAGACAGAGGAGAGTTAGAGAGGAGGATTTCAGTGTAGAAGACAGAGGAGATAGAGAGGAGGATTTCAGTGTAGAAGACAGAGTAGAGTTAGAGAGGAGGATTTCAGTGTAGAAGACAGAGTAGAGTTAGAGAGGAGGATTTCAGTGTAGAAGACAGAGTAGAGTTAGAGAGGAGGATTTCAGTGTAGAAGACAGAGGAGAGTTAGAGAGGAGGATTTCAGTGTAGAAGACAGAGGAGAGTTAGAGAGGAGGATTTCAGTGTAGAAGACAGAGGAGAGATAGAGAGGAGGATTTCAGTGTAGAAGACAGAGAGGAGATAGAGAGGAGGATATCAGTGTAGAAGACAGAGAGGAGATAGAGAGGAGGATTTCAGTGTAGAAGACAGAGGAGAGTTAGAGAGGAGGATTTCAGTGTAGAAGACAGAGAGGAAATAGAGAGGAGGATTTCAGTGTAGAAGACAGAGAGGAGATAGAGAGGAGGATTTCAGTGTAGAAGACAGAGAGGAGATAGAGGACAGGAGGGTCCATACCTGAGAGAGTGGGTAGTGATTTTACTTGATAAAGGACATTTAAACACTCAAACTGGACAGTTTTATCTCCATCTCTTCATTCAAAGACTCAAACATGGACACTCTTACTGACAGTTGTGGCTGCTTAGCGTGATGTATTGTTGTCTCTACCTTCTTGCCCTTTGTGCTGTTGTAACGGATGTGAAATGGCTAGCTAGTTAGCGGGTACGCGCTAGTAGCATTTCAATCAGTTACGTCACTTGCTCTGAGACTTTAAGTAGGGTTTCCCCTTGCTCTGCAAGAGCCGTGGCTTTTATGGAGCGATGGGTAACGACGCTTCGTGGGTGTCAGTTGTTGATGTGTGCAGAGGGTCCCTGGTTCGCGCCCAGGTCGGGGCGAGGGGACACCGTAAAGTTATACTGTTACACTGTTGTCTGTGCCCATTTCATCATGTGTTCTCTGACATACACTCACTAAATTTATAAACCCTGACAATAGGAACTTTCCTACATTTTTTATGAAGTAAAAAAAAAGATCCCTTCCTGGGTGAAACGGGCTACCCCATGATGTAAATCATACGCACCCTGGAACTAGGCTGGTTAACAGATAGGGCAGTATGTTGAGCTTTCCTTTTCTGCTGAGTGATGAAGGACTGGCTGGCTTGTGGGTCATATAGTCAAATAACATTAAAAAGCTTTGAACAGCCTATTGATGTTTTAAGTGTCGCCGGCGTGAGATATGGGTGGAAAAACTACCCTCAATACAGGGATGGGATATGCCACTTCACTCCAAATCAATCAATCAATGAAATGTATTTATAAAGCCCTTCTTACATCAGCTGATATCTCAAAGTGCTGTACAGAAATCCAGCCTAAAACCCCCAAAACAGCAAGCAATGCAGGTGTAGAAGCACGGTGGCTAGGGAAAAACTCCCTAGAAAGGCCAGAACCTAGGAAGAAACCTAGAGAGGATCCAGGCTATGAGGGGTGGCTGTGCCGGGTGAAGATTATAACAGAACATGGCCAAGATGTTCAAATGTTCATAGATGACCAGTAGGGTCAAATGTTATATTTATCCACACTGCCCCATCAAGAAGAATGAAATACTGCTAAGCACCCCCCCCCCCCCCCGATTGGCTGACAATGCCATTTCAAAATGGCTGCGGTGGCTACTGCTAGTTAGCATGAGGATAAAAATGGCAGTTTTCCCTGGAAAACGAGCAGTGTGAATAATGGTATCATTTGGAGTATGGTGTCACATCCCATTGCGTTACCCTTTTCCAGCCCATATCTCACGCTAGCTCAATGGGGTCTTAATGTAACCATGACTACATTCGGACCCCAGTGCAGCTCTGTGTAAACAAGCGTAATTGTAGGGTCGGCATCTTGTGGCAAGTTCACATCCAGACTCTCTCATTGATCGATTACTCGGCCTTTTTAACCACCCCCAGGTCAAAGGTTGGAGTTCAACCCGCCCGCCTTCTGGAGGCAAGAGAAACAAGATGGCAGATCAACAAGACAAACGGGACTTGTTTTAGTTAATCCAACTTTTCCACTTTTGATTTCTGCACATTAAAATATATACAATTAGCTAGCTAAAGAAATCTATCGCCGACGCATTTTATGGGTGATATATCAGCTACTTAAGCGAGATTTCACAGGTTAGCTGATTGCCAACTGCCGTTAGACTGCTAGCTAGGCTAAGCTAGGCTAGCTTGTTTCTGTCTGGTCGGAGCGTAGTGAGAACTGCCATCATGCAGGACCTGATAGCCACCGTGGACCACATCAAGTTTGATCTAGAGATAGCTGTGGAGCAGCAGCTGGGGGCTCAGCCTCTCCCCTTCCCCGGGATGGACAGTAAGTAGTCGCTACTTACTAAGTTAGCCAGTTAGCTAACGTTAGCTAGGTACTGTTGTAGTTTTAGCATGGTAGCTAAGCTAGCTAGTTTAGCTAGCTAACTTCTTAACTGATTTTTATAGTTAGTTTATAGTTTTTTGCAGAGTTTGAGGCTGCAGTGGGTTAGGATTATGTATAGTTTTGTATTGTAACTTCCTGCCCTGTGTCTGTGCAGAGTCCGGGGCTACAGTGTGTTAGGATTATGTATAGTTTTGTATTGTAACTTCCTGCCCTGTGTCTGTGCAGAGTCCGGGGCTGCAGTGTGTTAGGATTATGTATAGTTTTGTATTGTAACTTCCTGCCCTGTGTCTGTGCAGAGTCCGGGGCTGCAGTGTGTTAGGATTATGTATAGTTTTGTATTGTAACTTCCTGCCCTGTGTCTGTGCAGAGTCCGGGGCTGCAGTGTGTTAGGATTATGTATAGTTTTGTATTGTAACTTCCTGCCCTGTGTCTGTGCAGAGTCCGGGGCTGCAGTGTGTTAGGATTATGTATAGTTTTGTATTGTAACTTCCTGCCCTGTGTCTGTGCAGAGTCCGGGGCTGCTGTGTGTGAGTTCTTCATGAGAGCAGCCTGTCTCAAAGGTGAGAGTGTTACCGGTGATGAGTTCTCTGTATGTGACTGCTACAGCCTCCTCTATGTGTGTGTGTGTGTGTGTGTGTGTGTGTGTGTGTGTGTGTGTGTGTGTGTGTGTGTGTGTGTGTTTTAAAGAACTGACCCAGTGTGTGTGTGGATAGGAACTGACCCAGTGTGTGTGTTGATAGGAACTGTGTGTAAATAGTGACCAGTGTGTGTGTTGCTGCAGGTGGCATGTGTCCGTTCCGTCACATCAGTGGGGAGAAGACGGTGGTGTGTAAACACTGGCTCAGAGGACTCTGTAAGAAGGGAGACCAGTGTGAGTTTCTACACGAGTACGACATGACCAAGATGCCCGAGTGTTACTTCTACTCCAAGTTCGGTATGTGGCTGGGGCTTATTTAACCTTTTATTTAACCAGGCAAGTCAGTTAAGAACAATTTCTTATTTTACAATGACTTGTAAAATAAGAAAAAAATAATAAGAAACCCAGTGTGCAGCAGACAGTGCCCCCCATCTGTATCGGCTAACTGTCTACTGCAGTGCCTCCCATCTGTATCGGCTAACTGTCTACTGCAGTGGCCCCCCATCTGTAACGGCGAACTGTCTGCTGCAGTACCCTCCCATCTGTATCGGCTAACTGTCTACTGCAGTGTCCCCCATCTGTATCGGCTAACTGTCTGCTGCAGTGCCCCCCATCTGTATCGGCTAACTGTCTGCTGCAGTGGCCCCCATCTGTATCGGCTAACTGTCTACTGCAGTGACCCCCATCTGTATCGGCTAACTGTCTACTGCAGTACCCCCCATCTGTATCGGCTAACTGTCTACTGCAGTGTCCCCCATCTGTATCGGCTAACTGTCTGCTGCAGTGCCCCCCATCTGTATCGGCTAACTGTCTGCTGCAGTGGCCCCCATCTGTATCGGCTAACTGTCTACTGCAGTACCCCCCATCTGTATCGGCTAACTGTCTGCTGCAGTACCCCCCATCTGTATCGGCTAACTGTCTACTGCAGTGCCCCCCATCTGTATCGGCTAACTGTCTACTGCAGTGCTCCCATCTGTATCGGCTAACTGTCTACTGCAGTACCCCCCATCTGTATTGGCTAACTGTCTGCTGCAGTGCCCCCCATCTGTATCGGCTAACTGTCTACTGCAGTGACCCCCATCTGTATCGGCTAACTGTCTGCTGCAGTACCCTCCCATCTGTATCGGCTAACTGTCTACTGCAGTGTCCCCCATCTGTATCGGCTAACTGTCTGCTGCAGTGCCCCCCATCTGTATCGGCTAACTGTCTGCTGCAGTGCCCCCCATCTGTATCGGCTAACTGTCTGCTGCAGTGGCCCCCATCTGTATCGGCTAACTGTCTACTGCAGTACCCCCCATCTGTATCGGCTAACTGTCTGCTGCAGTACCCCCCATCTGTATCGGCTAACTGTCTACTGCAGTGCCCCCCATCTGTATCGGCTAACTGTCTACTGCAGTGGCCCCATCTGTATCGGCTAACTGTCTACTGCAGTACCCCCCATCTGTATCGGCTAACTGTCTACTGCAGTGCTCCCATCTGTATCGGCTAACTGTCTACTGCAGTGCCCCCATCTGTATCGGCTAACTGTCTGCTGCAGTGCCCCCCATCTGTATCTGCTAACTGTCTACTGCAGTACCCCCCATCTGTATCGGCTAACTGTCTACTGCGGTGCCCCTATCTGTATCGGCTAACTGTCTGCTGCAGTGCTCCCATCTGTATCGGCTAACTGTCTACTGCAGTGGCCCCCCATCTGTAACGGCTAACTGTCTACTGCAGTGCCCCCATCTGTATCGGCTAACTGTGTCTCTGTGTGTTTAGGAGAGTGCAGTAACAAGGAATGTCCATTCCTCCACATCGACCCAGAGTCTAAGATCAAAGACTGTCCCTGGTATGACAGAGGCTTCTGCAAACATGGTACGTACTCACTCACTCACTCACTCACTCACTCACTCACTCACTCACTCACTCACTCACTCATT
The DNA here is from genome assembly GCF_029448725.1 of Salvelinus fontinalis. Lineage (NCBI taxonomy): Eukaryota > Metazoa > Chordata > Actinopteri > Salmoniformes > Salmonidae > Salvelinus > Salvelinus fontinalis. The sequence goes on along the minus strand of NW_026600439.1, from coordinate 65,165 downwards.
CTCTCTCACTCATTCACTCATTCTCTCTCACTCATTCACTCATTCTCTCTCACTCATTCTCTCTCACTCATTCACTCATTCTCTCTCACTCTTTCACTCATTCTCTCTCACTCATTCACTCATTCTCTCACTCATTCACTCATTCTCTCTCACTCACTCATTCTCTCTCACTCATTCTCTCTCACTCATTCTCTCTCACTCATTCTCACTCACTCATTCTCTCTCACTCTCTCACTCATTCTCACTCACTCATTCTCTCTCACTCTCTCACTCACCCTCTCACCCTCTCACTCACTCACTCACTCACTCACTCACTCACTCACTCACTCACCCTCTCACTCACTCACTGCTCCAGCACTAAGAGACTAAACAGACCGTGCCGACCAATGGTTCACAGCAGCAGGTGTCTCTGCTTCCTCAGAACATCAACTGTCATTTCCTGTTCACTTCCTGATGATTCTACATGTTGAATCACCACCGCTCGCTTCCTGATATGTTGAGTCGCCACCGTTCACTTCCTGATGTGTTGAGTCGCCACCGTTCACTTCCTGATGTGTTGAGTCGCCACCGTTCACTTCCTGATGTGTTGAGTCGCCACCGTTCACTTCCTGATGTGTTGAGTCGCCACCGTTCACTTCCTGATGTGTTGAGTCGCCACCGTTCACTTCCTGATGTGTTGAGTCGCCACCGTTCACTTCCTGATGTGTTGAGTCGCCACCGTTCACTTCCTGATGTGTTGAGTCGCCACCGTTCACTTCCTGATGTGTTGAGTCGCCACCGTTCACTTCCTGATGTGTAGAGTCGCCACCGTTCACTTCCTGATGTGTAGAGTCGCCACCGTTCACTTCCTGATGTGTAGAGTCGCCACCGTTCACTTCCTGATGTGTAGAGTCGCCACCGTTCACTTCCTGATGTGTTGAGTCGCCACCGTTCACTTCCTGATGTGTTGAATCGCCACCGTTCACTTCCTGATGTGTTGAGTCGCCACCGTTCACTTCCTGATGTGTTGAATCGCCACCGTTCACTTCCTGATGTGTTGAATCGCCACCGTTCACTTCCTGATGTGTTGAATCGCCACCGTTCACTTCCTGATGTGTTGAATCGCCACCGTTCACTTCCTGATGTGTTGAATCGCCACCGTTCACTTCCTGATGTGTTGAATCGCCACCGTTCACTTCCTGATGTGTTGAGTCGCCACCGTTCACTTCCTGATGTGTTGAATCGCCACCGTTCACTTCCTGATGTGTTGAGTCGCCACCGTTCACTTCCTGATGTGTTGAATCGCCACCGTTCACTTCCTGATGTGTTGAATCGCCACCGTTCACTTCCTGATGTGTTGAATCGCCACCGTTCACTTCCTGATGTGTTGAGTCGCCACCGTTCACTTCCTGATGTGTTGAGTCGCCACCGTTCACTTCCTGATGTGTTGAGTCGCCGCCGTTCACTTCCTGATGTGTTGAATCGCCGCCGTTCACTTCCTGATGTGTTGAATCACCGCCGTTCACTTCCTGATGTGTTGAGTCGCCACCGTTAACTTCCTGATATGTTGAGTCGCCACCGTTCACTTCCTGGTGTGTTGAGTCGCCACCGTTCATCAACACCCAGCAGGTGATCTACTGTGCTGATGTTCCTGTTGTCCTTAACATTCTCCCTCCTCCCTTCCACATCCCTCCCACTCCCCCCCTCCTCTCTCCCTCCTCTCTCTCTCTCTCCCTCCCTCCTCTCTCTCCCCCCTCCCTCCCTCCTCTCCCTCCCCCTCCCACATCCATCCCTCCCTCCCTCTCTTTCTCCCTCTCCCTCCCTCTCTCTCACCCCTCTCCCTCACCCCTCTCCCTCCCTCTTCTCCCTCTCTCTCCCTCCTCTCTCTCCCCCCTCCCTCCTCCCTCCCTCCCTCTCTTTCTCCCTCTCCCTCCCTCTCTCTCACCCCTCTCCCTCCCTCTTCTCCCTCTCTCTCTCTCTCCCTCCCTCCCTCCCTCCTCCACAGGTCCAGACTGCAGACACCGCCACACCAGAAGAGTAATCTGTATGAACTACTTGGTTGGGTTTTGTCCAGAGGGCCGGTCCTGTAAATTCATGCAGTGAGTTTATTCAATCTGTTTAATATTCACCGTTTATAGCCTCTACCCTGCGTGGTCTGGAATACTGCAGCTGTTGTGTTCTACCTGGAGTCTGAGGTCTTCATCAGTTCCTGAGTAGACGGGGGGGGGGGGGGGGCAGAGGAACTGGCTTTGAGGTCCAGATTAGAATTTGAGGTAACACCCCTCCTCCTGAGTAGACGGGGGGGGGGGGGGGCAGAGGAACTGGCTTTGAGGTCCAGATTAGAATTTGAGGTAACACCCCTCCTGAGTAGCACCTCTTGGTCATATGTATATCCTCTCTGACCCAGGAGGAGGTAAGACTACACTAACCATAATCCTCTCTGACTCTGAGCCCTCTGGGTCAAGTAGTGCACTCTAAAAAAAAGAATAGCATTAGGACTTTAGGCCGTCAGATGAAATTAATAATAGTATTTAGGACTTTAGGCCGTCAGATGAAATGAATAATATTATTTAGGACTCAGGCCGTCAGATGAATAATAGCAGTTAGGACTTTAGGCCGTCAGATGAAATGAATAATAGTATTTAGGACTCAGGCCGTCAGATGAATAATAGCAGTTAGGACTTTAGGCCGTCAGATGAATAATAGTAGTTAGGACTTTAGGCCGTCAGATGAATAATAGCAGTTAGGACTTTAGGCCGTCAGATAAATAATAGCAGTTAGGACTTTAGGCCGTCAGATGAATAATAGCAGTTAGGACTTTAGGCCGTCAGATGAATAATAGTATTTAGGACTTTAGGCCGTCAGATAAATAATAGCAGTTAGGACTTTAGGCCGTCAGATGAATAATAGCAGTTAGGACTTTAGGCCGTCAGATGAATAATAGCAGTTAGGACTTTAGGCCGTCAGATGAATAATAGTAGTTAGGACTTTAGGCCGTCAGATGAATAATATCAGTTAGGACTTTAGGCCGTCAGATGAATAATATCAGTTAGGACTTTAGGCCGTCAGATGAAATGAATAATATCAGTTAGGACTTTAGGCCGTCAGATGAAATGAATAATATCAGTTAGGACTTTAGGCCGTCAGATGAAATGAATAATAGCAGTTAGGACTTTAGGCCGTCAGATGAAATGAATAATAGCAGTTAGGACTTTAGGCCGTCAGATGAAATGAATAATAGCAGTTAGGACTTTAGGCCGTCAGATGAATAATAGCAGTTAGGACTTTAGGCCGTCAGATGAATAACAGCAGTTAGGACTTTAGGCCGTCAGATGAAATGAATAATAGCAGTTAGGACTTTAGGCCGTCAGATGAAATGAATAATAGTATTTAGGACTTTAGGCCGTCAGATGAAATGAATAATAGCAGTTAGGACTTTAGGCCGTCAGATGAAATGAATAATAGCAGTTAGGACTTTAGGCCGTCAGATGAATAATAGCAGTTAGGACTTTAGGCCGTCAGATGAATAACAGCAGTTAGGACTTTAGGCCGTCAGATGAAATGAATAATAGCAGTTAGGACTTTAGGCCGTCAGATGAATAATAGTATTTAGGACTTTAGGCCGTCAGATGAAATGAATAATAGCAGTTAGGACTTTAGGCCGTCAGATGAAATGAATAATAGCAGTTAGGACTTTAGGCCGTCAGATGAATAATAGCAGTTAGGACTTTAGGCCGTCAGATGAATAATAGTATTTAGGACTTTAGGCCGTCAGATGAAATGAATAATAGCAGTTAGGACTTTAGGCCGTCAGATGAATAATAGTATTTAGGACTTTAGGCCGTCAGATGAAATGAATAATAGCAGTTAGGACTTTAGGCCGTCAGATGAAATGAATAATAGTATTTAGGACTTTAGGCCGTCAGATGAAATGAATAATAGCAGTTAGGACTTTAGGCCGTCAGATGAATAATAGTAGTTAGGACTTTAGGCCGTCAGATGAAATGAATAATAGCAGTTAGGACTTTAGGCCGTCAGATGAATAATAGCAGTTAGGACTTTAGGCCGTCAGATGAAATGAATAATAGCAGTTAGGACTTTAGGCCGTCAGATGAATAATAGCAGTTAGGACTTTAGGCCGTCAGATGAATAATAGCAGTTAGGACTTTAGGCCGTCAGATGAAATGAATAATAGCAGTTAGGACTTTAGGCCGTCAGATGAATAATAGCAGTTAGGACTTTAGGCCGTCAGATGAATAATAGCAGTTAGGACTTTAGGCCGTCAGATGAATAATAGCAGTTAGGACTTTAGGCCGTCAGATGAATAATAGCAGTTAGGACTTTAGGCCGTCAGATGAAATGAATAATAGCAGTTAGGACTTTAGGCCGTCAGATGAATAATAGCATTTAGGACTTTAGGCCGTCAGAGGAAATGAATAATAGCAGTTAGGACTTTAGGCCGTCAGATGAATAATAGTATTTAGGACTTTAGGCCGTCAGATGAAATGAATAATAGCAGTTAGGACTTTAGGCCGTCAGATGAATAATAGCATTTAGGACTTTAGGCCGTCAGATGAAATGAATAATAGCAGTTAGGACTTTAGGCCGTCAGATGAAATGAATAATAGCAGTTAGGACTTTAGGCCGTCAGATGAATAATAGCAGTTAGGACTTTAGGCCGTCAGATGAATAATAGCAGTTAGGACTTTAGGCCGTCAGATGAATAATAGCAGTTAGGACTTTAGGCCGTCAGATGAATAATAGTATTTAGGACTTTAGGCCGTCAGATGAAATGAATAATAGCAGTTAGGACTTTAGGCCGTCAGATGAATAATAGCAGTTAGGACTTTAGGCCGTCAGATGAATAATAGCAGTTAGGACTTTAGGCCGTCAGATGAAATGAATAACAGCAGTTAGGACTTTAGGCCGTCAGATGAAATGAATAATAGCAGTTAGGACTTTAGGCCGTCAGATGAATAATAGCAGTTAGGACTTTAGGCCGTCAGATGAAATGAATAATAGCAGTTAGGACTTTAGGCCGTCAGATGAATAATAGCAGTTAGGACTTTAGGCCGTCAGATGAATAATAGCAGTTAGGACTTTAGGCCGTCAGATGAAATGAATAATAGCAGTTAGGACTTTAGGCCGTCAGATGAATAATAGCAGTTAGGACTTTAGGCCGTCAGATGAATAATAGCAGTTAGGACTTTAGGCCGTCAGATGAATAATAGCAGTTAGGACTTTAGGCCGTCAGATGAATAATAGTAGTTAGGACTTTAGGCCGTCAGATGAATAATAGTAGTTAGGACTTTAGGCCGTCAGATGAATAATAGCAGTTAGGACTTTAGGCCGTCAGATGAAATGAATAATAGCAGTTAGGACTTTAGGCCGTCAGATGAATAATAGCAGTTAGGACTTTAGGCCGTCAGATGAATAACAGCAGTTAGGACTTTAGGCCGTCAGATGAATAATAGCAGTTAGGACTTTAGGCCGTCAGATGAAATGAATAATAGCAGTTAGGACTTTAGGCCGTCAGATGAATAATAGCAGTTAGGACTTTAGGCCGTCAGATGAATAATAGCAGTTAGGACTTTAGGCCGTCAGATGAATAATAGCAGTTAGGACTTTAGGCCGTCAGATGAAATGAATAATAGCAGTTAGGACTTTAGGCCGTCAGATGAATAATAGCAGTTAGGACTTTAGGCCGTCAGATGAATAATAGCAGTTAGGACTTTAGGCCGTCAGATGAATAATAGCCGTTAGGACTTTAGGCCGTCAGATGAATAATAGCAGTTAGGACTTTAGGCCGTCAGATGAAATGAATAATAGCAGTTAGGACTTTAGGCCGTCAGATGAATAATAGCAGTTAGGACTTTAGGCCGTCAGATGAAATGAATAATAGCAGTTAGGACTTTAGGCCGTCAGATGAAATGAATAATAGCAGTTAGGACTTTAGGCCGTCAGATGAAATGAATAATAGCAGTTAGGACTTTAGGCCGTCAGATGAAATGAATAATAGCAGTTAGGACTTTAGGCCGTCAGATGAAATGAATAATAGCAGTTAGGACTTTAGGCCGTCAGATGAAATGAATAATAGCAGTTAGGACTTTAGGCCGTCAGATGAATAATAGCAGTTAGGACTTTAGGCCGTCAGATGAAATGAATAATAGCAGTTAGGACTTTAGGCCGTCAGATGAAATGAATAATAGCAGTTAGGACTTTAGGCCGTCAGATGAATAATAGCAGTTAGGACTTTAGGCCGTCAGATGAATAATAGCAGTTAGGACTTTAGGCCGTCAGATGAAATGAATAATAGTAGTTAGGACTTTAGGCCGTCAGATGAATAATAGCAGTTAGGACTTTAGGCCGTCAGATGAAATGAATAATAGCAGTTAGGACTTTAGGCCGTCAGATGAATAATAGCAGTTAGGACTTTAGGCCGTCAGATGAAATGAATAATAGCAGTTAGGACTTTAGGCCGTCAGATGAATAATAGCAGTTAGGACTTTAGGCCGTCAGATGAATAATAGCAGTTAGGACTTTAGGCCGTCAGATGAATAATAGCAGTTAGGACTTTAGGCCGTCAGATGAATAATAGCAGTTAGGACTTTAGGCCGTCAGATGAAATGAATAATAGCAGTTAGGACTTTAGGCCGTCAGATGAAATGAATAATAGCAGTTAGGACTTTAGGCCGTCAGATGAAATGAATAATAGCAGTTAGGACTTTAGGCCGTCAGATGAAATGAATAATAGCAGTTAGGACTTTAGGCCGTCAGATGAATAATAGTATTTAGGACTTTAGGCCGTCAGATGAATAATAGTATTTAGGACTTTAGGCCGTCAGATGAAATGAATAATAGCAGTTAGGACTTTAGGCCGTCAGATGAAATGAATAATAGCAGTTAGGACTTTAGGCCGTCAGATGAATAATAGCAGTTAGGACTTTAGGCCGTCAGATGAATAACAGCAGTTAGGACTTTAGGCCGTCAGATGAATAATAGCAGTTAGGACTTTAGGCCGTCAGATGAATAATAGCAGTTAGGACTTTAGGCCGTCAGATGAATAATAGCAGTTAGGACTTTAGGCCGTCAGATGAAATGAATAATAGCAGTTATGACTTTAGGCCGTCAGATGAAATGAATAATAGCAGTTAGGACTTTAGGCCGTCAGATGAATAACAGCAGTTAGGACTTTAGGCCGTCAGATGAAATGAATAATAGCAGTTAGGACTTTAGGCCGTCAGATGAATAACAGCAGTTAGGACTTTAGGCCGTCAGATGAATAATAGCAGTTAGGACTTTAGGCCGTCAGATGAAATGAATAATAGCAGTTAGGACTTTAGGCCGTCAGATGAAATGAATAATAGCAGTTAGGACTTTAGGCCGTCAGATGAATAATAGTAGTTAGGACTTTAGGCCGTCAGATGAATAATAGCAGTTAGGACTTTAGGCCGTCAGATGAATAATAGCAGTTAGGACTTTAGGCCGTCAGATGAATAATAGCAGTTAGGACTTTAGGCCGTCAGATGAAATGAATAATAGTAGTTAGGACTTTAGGCCGTCAGATGAATAATAGCAGTTAGGACTTTAGGCCGTCAGATGAAATGAATAATAGCAGTTAGGACTTTAGGCCGTCAGATGAAATGAATAACAGCAGTTAGGACTTTAGGCCGTCAGATGAATAATAGCAGTTAGGACTTTAGGCCGTCAGATGAATAATAGCAGTTAGGACTTTAGGCCGTCAGATGAAATGAATAATAGCAGTTAGGACTTTAGGCCGTCAGATGAATAATAGCAGTTAGGACTTTAGGCCGTCAGATGAAATGAATAATAGCAGTTAGGACTTTAGGCCGTCAGATGAAATGAATAATAGCAGTTAGGACTTTAGGCCGTCAGATGAAATGAATAACAGCAGTTAGGACTTTAGGCCGTCAGATGAAATGAATAATAGTATTTAGGACTTTAGGCCGTCAGATGAATAATAGCAGTTAGGACTTTAGGCCGTCAGATGAAATGAATAATAGCAGTTAGGACTTTAGGCCGTCAGATGAATAATAGTAGTTAGGACTTTAGGCCGTCAGATGAATAATAGCAGTTAGGACTTTAGGCCGTCAGATGAATAATAGCAGTTAGGACTTTAGGCCGTCAGATGAATAACAGCAGTTAGGACTTTAGGCCGTCAGATGAAATGAATAATAGCAGTTAGGACTTTAGGCCGTCAGATGAATAACAGCAGTTAGGACTTTAGGCCGTCAGATGAATAACAGCAGTTAGGACTTTAGGCCGTCAGATGAAATGAATAATAGCAGTTAGGACTTTAGGCCGTCAGATGAATAATAGCAGTTAGGACTTTAGGCCGTCAGATGAAATGAATAATAGCAGTTAGGACTTTAGGCCGTCAGATGAAATGAATAATAGCAGTTAGGACTTTAGGCCGTCAGATGAATAACAGCAGTTAGGACTTTAGGCCGTCAGATGAATAACAGCAGTTAGGACTTTAGGCCGTCAGATGAAATGAATAATAGCAGTTAGGACTTTAGGCCGTCAGATGAATAATAGCAGTTAGGACTTTAGGCCGTCAGATGAATAACAGCAGTTAGGACTTTAGGCCGTCAGATGAATAACAGCAGTTAGGACTTTAGGCCGTCAGATGAAATGAATAATAGCAGTTAGGACTTTAGGCCGTCAGATGAATAATAGCAGTTAGGACTTTAGGCCGTCAGATGAATAATAGCAGTTAGGACTTTAGGCCGTCAGATGAATAATAGCAGTTAGGACTTTAGGCCGTCAGATGAATAATAGCAGTTAGGACTTTAGGCCGTCAGATGAAATGAATAATAGCAGTTAGGACTTTAGGCCGTCAGATGAATAATAGCAGTTAGGACTTTAGGCCGTCAGATGAATAATAGCAGTTAGGACTTTAGGCCGTCAGATGAATAATAGCAGTTAGGACTTTAGGCCGTCAGATGAATAATAGCAGTTAGGACTTTAGGCCGTCAGATGAATAATAGCAGTTAGGACTTTAGGCCGTCAGATGAATAACAGCAGTTAGGACTTTAGGCCGTCAGATGAAATGAATAATAGCAGTTAGGACTTTAGGCCGTCAGATGAAATGAATAATAGCAGTTAGGACTTTAGGCCGTCAGATGAAATGAATAATAGCAGTTAGGACTTTAGGCCGTCAGATGAATAATAGCAGTTAGGACTTTAGGCCGTCAGATGAAATGAATAATAGCAGTTAGGACTTTAGGCCGTCAGATGAAATGAATAATAGCAGTTAGGACTTTAGGCCGTCAGATGAAATGAATAATAGCAGTTAGGACTTTAGGCCGTCAGATGAATAATAGCAGTTAGGACTTTAGGCCGTCAGATGAAATGAATAATAGCAGTTAGGACTTTAGGCCGTCAGATGAATAATAGTATTTAGGACTTTAGGCCGTCAGATGAAATGAATAATAGCAGTTAGGACTTTAGGCCGTCAGATGAATAATAGCAGTTAGGACTTTAGGCCGTCAGATGAATAATAGCAGTTAGGACTTTAGGCCGTCAGATGAATAATAGCAGTTAGGACTTTAGGCCGTCAGATGAATAATAGTATTTAGGACTTTAGGCCGTCAGATGAAATGAATAATAGCAGTTAGGACTTTAGGCCGTCAGATGAAATGAATAATAGCAGTTAGGACTTTAGGCCGTCAGATGAAATGAATAATAGCAGTTAGGACTTTAGGCCGTCAGATGAAATGAATAATAGCAGTTAGGACTTTAGGCCGTCAGATGAAATGAATAATAGCAGTTAGGACTTTAGGCCCTCAGATGAATAATAGCAGTTAGGACTTTAGGCCGTCAGATGAATAATAGTATTTAGGACTTTAGGCCGTCAGATGAAATGAATAATAGCAGTTAGGACTTTAGGCCGTCAGATGAATAATAGCAGTTAGGACTTTAGGCCGTCAGATGAAATGAATAATAGCAGTTAGGACTTTAGGCCGTCAGATGAATAATAGCAGTTAGGACTTTAGGCCGTCAGATGAATAACAGCAGTTAGGACTTTAGGCCGTCAGATGAATAATAGCAGTTAGGACTTTAGGCCGTCAGATGAATAATAGCAGTTAGGACTTTAGGCCGTCAGATGAATAATAGCAGTTAGGACTTTAGGCCGTCAGATGAATAATAGCAGTTAGGACTTTAGGCCGTCAGATGAATAATAGCAGTTAGGACTTTAGGCCGTCAGATGAAATGAATAATAGCAGTTAGGACTTTAGGCCGTCAGATGAAATGAATAATAGCAGTTAGGACTTTAGGCCGTCAGATGAAATGAATAATAGCAGTTAGGACTTTAGGCCGTCAGATGAATAATAGCAGTTAGGACTTTAGGCCGTCAGATGAATAACAGCAGTTAGGACTTTAGGCCGTCAGATGAAATGAATAATAGCAGTTAGGACTTTAGGCCGTCAGATGAATAATAGTATTTAGGACTTTAGGCCGTCAGATGAATAATAGCAGTTAGGACTTTAGGCCGTCAGATGAATAACAGCAGTTAGGACTTTAGGCCGTCAGATGAATAATAGCAGTTAGGACTTTAGGCCGTCAGATGAAATGAATAATAGCAGTTAGGACTTTAGGCCGTCAAATGAATAATAGCAGTTAGGACTTTAGGCCGTCAAATGAATAATAGCAGTTAGGACTTTAGGCCGTCAGATGAAATGAATAACAGCAGTTAGGACTTTAGGCCGTCAGATGAATAATAGCAGTTAGGACTTTAGGCCGTCAGATGAATAATAGTAGTTAGGACTTTAGGCCGTCAGATGAATAACAGTAGTTAGGACTTTAGGCCGTCAGATGAATAATAGCAGTTAGGACTTTAGGCCGTCAGATGAATAATAGCAGTTAGGACTTTAGGCCGTCAGATGAATAATAGCAGTTAGGACTTTAGGCCGTCAGATGAATAATAGCAGTTAGGACTTTAGGCCGTCAGATGAAATGAATAACAGCAGTTAGGACTTTAGGCCGTCAGATGAATAATAGCAGTTAGGACTTTAGGCCGTCAGATGAAATGAATAATAGCAGTTAGGACTTTAGGCCGTCAGATGAATAATAGCAGTTAGGACTTTAGGCCGTCAGGTGAATAATAGCAGTTAGGACTTTAGGCCGTCAGATGAATAATAGCAGTTAGGACTTTAGGCCGTCAGATGAATAATAGCAGTTAGGACTTTAGGCCGTCAGATGAATAATAGCAGTTAGGACTTTAGGCCGTCAGATGAATAATAGCAGTTAGGACTTTAGGCCGTCAGATGAAATGAATAATAGCAGTTAGGACTTTAGGCCGTCAGATGAAATGAATAATAGCAGTTAGGACTTTAGGCCGTCAGATGAATAATAGCAGTTAGGACTTTAGGCCGTCAGATGAATAATAGCAGTTAGGACTTTAGGCCGTCAGATGAATAACAGCAGTTAGGACTTTAGGCCGTCAGATGAATAACAGCAGTTAGGACTTTAGGCCGTCAGATGAAATGAATAATAGCAGTTAGGACTTTAGGCCGTCAGATGAAATGAATAATAGCAGTTAGGACTTTAGGCCGTCAGATGAATAATAGCAGTTAGGACTTTAGGCCGTCAGCTGAATAATAGCAGTTAGGACTTTAGGCCGTCAGATGAAATTAATAATAGTAGTTAGGACTTTAGGCCGTCAGATGAATAATAGCAGTTAGGACTTTAGGCCGTCAGATGAATAACAGCAGTTAGGACTTTAGGCCGTCAGATGAATAACAGCAGTTAGGACTTTAGGCCGTCAGATGAAATGAATAATAGCAGTTAGGACTTTAGGCCGTCAGATGAATAACAGCAGTTAGGACTTTAGGCCGTCAGATGAATAATAGCAGTTAGGACTTTAGGCCGTCAGATGAAATGAATAATAGCAGTTAGGACTTTAGGCCGTCAAATGAATAATAGCAGTTAGGACTTTAGGCCGTCAGATGAATAACAGCAGTTAGGACTTTAGGCCGTCAGATGAATAACAGCAGTTAGGACTTTAGGCCGTCAGATGAAATGAATAATAGCAGTTAGGACTTTAGGCCGTCAGATGAAATGAATAATAGCAGTTAGGACTTTAGGCCGTCAGATGAATAATAGCAGTTAGGACTTTAGGCCGTCAGATGAAATGAATAATAGCAGTTAGGACTTTAGGCCGTCAGATGAATAATAGCAGTTAGGACTTTAGGCCGTCAGATGAATAACAGCAGTTAGGACTTTAGGCCGTCAGATGAATAATAGCAGTTAGGACTTTAGGCCGTCAGATGAAATGAATAATAGCAGTTAGGACTTTAGGCCGTCAGATGAAATGAATAATAGCAGTTAGGACTTTAGGCCGTCAGATGAATAATAGCAGTTAGGACTTTAGGCCGTCAGATGAAATGAATAATAGCAGTTAGGACTTTAGGCCGTCAGATGAAATGAATAATAGCAGTTAGGACTTTAGGCCGTCAGATGAAATGAATAATAGCAGTTAGGACTTTAGGCCGTCAGATGAATAATAGCAGTTAGGACTTTAGGCCGTCAGATGAATAACAGCAGTTAGGACTTTAGGCCGTCAGATGAATAATAGCAGTTAGGACTTTAGGCCGTCAGATGAATAATAGCAGTTAGGACTTTAGGCCGTCAGATGAATAATAGCAGTTAGGACTTTAGGCCGTCAGATGAATAATAGCAGTTAGGACTTTAGGCCGTCAGATGAATAATAGCAGTTAGGACTTTAGGCCGTCAGATGAAATGAATAATAGCAGTTAGGACTTTAGGCCGTCAGATGAATAATAGTATTTAGGACTTTAGGCCGTCAGATGAAATGAATAATAGCAGTTAGGACTTTAGGCCGTCAGATGAATAATAGCAGTTAGGACTTTAGGCCGTCAGATGAATAATAGTATTTAGGACTTTAGGCCGTCAGATGAAATGAATAATAGCAGTTAGGACTTTAGGCCGTCAGATGAAATGAATAATAGCAGTTAGGACTTTAGGCCGTCAGATGAATAATAGCAGTTAGGACTTTAGGCCGTCAGATGAAATGAATAACAGCAGTTAGGACTTTAGGCCGTCAGATGAATAATAGCAGTTAGGACTTTAGGCCGTCAGATGAAATGAATAATAGCAGTTAGGACTTTAGGCCGTCAGATGAATAACAGCAGTTAGGACTTTAGGCCGTCAGATGAAATGAATAATAGTATTTAGGACTTTAGGCCGTCAGATGAAATGAATAATAGCAGTTAGGACTTTAGGCCGTCAGATGAATAATAGCAGTTAGGACTTTAGGCCGTCAGATGAATAATAGCAGTTAGGACTTTAGGCCGTCAGATGAATAACAGCAGTTAGGACTTTAGGCCGTCAGATGAAATGAATAATAGCAGTTAGGACTTTAGGCCGTCAGATGAATAATAGCAGTTAGGACTTTAGGCCGTCAGATGAAATGAATAATAGCAGTTAGGACTTTAGGCCGTCAGATGAAATGAATAATAGCAGTTAGGACTTTAGGCCGTCAGATGAATAATAGCAGTTAGGACTTTAGGCCGTCAGATGAATAATAGCAGTTAGGACTTTAGGCCGTCAGATGAATAACAGCAGTTAGGACTTTAGGCCGTCAGATGAATAATAGCAGTTAGGACTTTAGGCCGTCAGATGAAATGAATAATAGCAGTTAGGACTTTAGGCCGTCAGATGAATAATAGCAGTTAGGACTTTAGGCCGTCAGATGAAATGAATAATAGCAGTTAGGACTTTAGGCCGTCAGATGAAATGAATAATAGCAGTTAGGACTTTAGGCCGTCAGATGAATAATAGTAGTTAGGACTTTAGGCCGTCAGATGAAATGAATAATAGCAGTTAGGACTTTAGGCCGTCAGATGAATAACAGCAGTTAGGACTTTAGGCCGTCAGATGAAATGAATAATAGCAGTTAGGACTTTAGGCCGTCAGATGAATAATAGCAGTTAGGACTTTAGGCCGTCAGATGAATAATAGCAGTTAGGACTTTAGGCCGTCAGATGAATAATAGCAGTTAGGACTTTAGGCCGTCAGATGAAATGAATAATAGCAGTTAGGACTTTAGGCCGTCAGATGAAATGAATAATAGCAGTTAGGACTTTAGGCCGTCAGATGAAATGAATAATAGCAGTTAGGACTTTAGGCCGTCAGATGAAATGAATAATAGCAGTTAGGACTTTAGGCCGTCAGATGAAATGAATAATAGCAGTTAGGACTTTAGGCCGTCAGATGAAATGAATAATAGCAGTTAGGACTTTAGGCCGTCAGATGAATAATAGCAGTTAGGACTTTAGGCCGTCAGATGAAATGAATAATAGCAGTTAGGACTTTAGGCCGTCAGATGAATAATAGCAGTTAGGACTTTAGGCCGTCAGATGAATAATAGCAGTTAGGACTTTAGGCCGTCAGATGAATAATAGCAGTTAGGACTTTAGGCCGTCAGATGAATAACAGCAGTTAGGACTTTAGGCCGTCAGATGAATAATAGCAGTTAGGACTTTAGGCCGTCAGATGAAATGAATAATAGCAGTTAGGACTTTAGGCCGTCAGATGAATAATAGCAGTTAGGACTTTAGGCCGTCAGATGAATAATAGCAGTTAGGACTTTAGGCCGTCAGATGAATAATAGCAGTTAGGACTTTAGGCCGTCAGATGAAATGAATAATAGCAGTTAGGACTTTAGGCCGTCAGATGAAATGAATAATAGCAGTTAGGACTTTAGGCCGTCAGATGAAATGAATAATAGCAGTTAGGACTTTAGGCCGTCAGATGAATAATAGCAGTTAGGACTTTAGGCCGTCAGATGAAATGAATAATAGCAGTTAGGACTTTAGGCCGTCAGATGAAATGAATAATAGCAGTTAGGACTTTAGGCCGTCAGATGAATAATAGCAGTTAGGACTTTAGGCCGTCAGATGAATAACAGCAGTTAGGACTTTAGGCCGTCAGATGAATAATAGCAGTTAGGACTTTAGGCCGTCAGATGAATAATAGCAGTTAGGACTTTAGGCCGTCAGATGAATAATAGCAGTTAGGACTTTAGGCCGTCAGATGAATAATAGCAGTTAGGACTTTAGGCCGTCAGATGAATAATAGCAGTTAGGACTTTAGGCCGTCAGATGAAATGAATAATAGCAGTTAGGACTTTAGGCCGTCAGATGAATAATAGTATTTAGGACTTTAGGCCGTCAGATGAAATGAATAATAGCAGTTAGGACTTTAGGCCGTCAGATGAATAATAGCAGTTAGGACTTTAGGCCGTCAGATGAATAATAGTATTTAGGACTTTAGGCCGTCAGATGAAATGAATAATAGCAGTTAGGACTTTAGGCCGTCAGATGAAATGAATAATAGCAGTTAGGACTTTAGGCCGTCAGATGAATAATAGCAGTTAGGACTTTAGGCCGTCAGATGAAATGAATAATAGCAGTTAGGACTTTAGGCCGTCAGATGAAATGAATAACAGTATTTAGGACTTTAGGCCGTCAGATGAATAATAGCAGTTAGGACTTTAGGCCGTCAGATTAAATGAATAACAGCAGTTAGGACTTTAGGCCGTCAGATGAAATGAATAACAGCAGTTAGGACTTTAGGCCGTCAGATGAATAATAGCAGTTAGGACTTTAGGCCGTCAGATGAAATGAATAATAGCAGTTAGGACTTTAGGCCGTCAGATGAATAATAGCAGTTAGGACTTTAGGCCGTCAGATGAAATGAATAATAGCAGTTAGGACTTTAGGCCGTCAGATGAAATGAATAATAGCAGTTAGGACTTTAGGCCGTCAGATGAAATGAATAACAGCAGTTAGGACTTTAGGCCGTCAGATGAATAATAGCAGTTAGGACTTTAGGCCGTCAGATGAAATGAATAACAGCAGTTAGGACTTTAGGCCGTCAGATGAATAATAGCAGTTAGGACTTTAGGCCGTCAGATGAAATGAATAATAGCAGTTAGGACTTTAGGCCGTCAGATGAAATGAATAACAGCAGTTAGGACTTTAGGCCGTCAGATGAATAATAGCAGTTAGGACTTTAGGCCGTCAGATGAATAATAGCAGTTAGGACTTTAGGCCGTCAGATGAATAATAGCAGTTAGGACTTTAGGCCGTCAGATGAATAATAGCAGTTAGGACTTTAGGCCGTCAGATGAATAATAGCAGTTAGGACTTTAGGCCGTCAGATGAATAACAGCAGTTAGGACTTTAGGCCGTCAGATGAATAACAGCAGTTAGGACTTTAGGCCGTCAGATGAAATGAATAATAGCAGTTAGGACTTTAGGCCGTCAGATGAATAATAGCAGTTAGGACTTTAGGCCGTCAGATGAAATGAATAATAGCAGTTAGGACTTTAGGCCGTCAGATGAAATGAATAATAGCAGTTAGGACTTTAGGCCGTCAGATGAATAATAGCAGTTAGGACTTTAGGCCGTCAGATGAATAATAGTATTTAGGACTTTAGGCCGTCAGATGAAATGAATAATAGCAGTTAGGACTTTAGGCCGTCAGATGAATAATAGCAGTTAGGACTTTAGGCCGTCAGATGAATAACAGCAGTTAGGACTTTAGGCCGTCAGATGAATAATAGCAGTTAGGACTTTAGGCCGTCAGATGAAATGAATAATAGCAGTTAGGACTTTAGGCCGTCAGATGAATAATAGCAGTTAGGACTTTAGGCCGTCAGATGAAATGAATAATAGCAGTTAGGACTTTAGGCCGTCAGATGAATAATAGCAGTTAGGACTTTAGGCCGTCAGATGAATAACAGCAGTTAGGACTTTAGGCCGTCAGATGAATAATAGCAGTTAGGACTTTAGGCCGTCAGATGAAATGAATAATAGCAGTTAGGACTTTAGGCCGTCAGATGAATAATAGCAGTTAGGACTTTAGGCCGTCAGATGAAATGAATAATAGCAGTTAGGACTTTAGGCCGTCAGATGAATAATAGCAGTTAGGACTTTAGGCCGTCAGATGAAATGAATAATAGCAGTTAGGACTTTAGGCCGTCAGATGAAATGAATAATAGCAGTTAGGACTTTAGGCCGTCAGATGAATAATAGCAGTTAGGACTTTAGGCCGTCAGATGAAATGAATAATAGCAGTTAGGACTTTAGGCCGTCAGATGAAATGAATAATAGCAGTTAGGACTTTAGGCCGTCAGATGAAATGAATAATAGCAGTTAGGACTTTAGGCCGTCAGATGAAATGAATAATAGTAGTTAGGACTTTAGGCCGTCAGATGAAATGAATAATAGCAGTTAGGACTTTAGGCCGTCAGATGAAATGAATAATAGCAGTTAGGACTTTAGGCCGTCAGATGAAATGAATAATAGCAGTTAGGACTTTAGGCCGTCAGATGAAATGAATAATAGCAGTTAGGACTTTAGGCCGTCAGATGAATAATAGCAGTTAGGACTTTAGGCCGTCAGATGAAATGAATAATAGCAGTTAGGACTTTAGGCCGTCAGATGAATAATAGTAGTTAGGACTTTAGGCCGTCAGATGAAATGAATAATAGCAGTTAGGACTTTAGGCCGTCAGATGAAATGAATAATAGCAGTTAGGACTTTAGGCCGTCAGATGAATAATAGCAGTTAGGACTTTAGGCCGTCAGATGAAATGAATAACAGCAGTTAGGACTTTAGGCCGTCAGATGAATAATAGCAGTTAGGACTTTAGGCCGTCAGATGAATAATAGCAGTTAGGACTTTAGGCCGTCAGATGAAATGAATAATAGCAGTTAGGACTTTAGGCCGTCAGATGAATAATAGCAGTTAGGACTTTAGGCCGTCAGATGAAATGAATAATAGCAGTTAGGACTTTAGGCCGTCAGATGAAATGAATAATAGCAGTTAGGACTTTAGGCCGTCAGATGAATAATAGCAGTTAGGACTTTAGGCCGTCAGATGAATAATAGCAGTTAGGACTTTAGGCCGTCAGATGAATAACAGCAGTTAGGACTTTAGGCCGTCAGATGAAATGAATAATAGCAGTTAGGACTTTAGGCCGTCAGATGAAATGAATAATAGCAGTTAGGACTTTAGGCCGTCAGATGAAATGAATAATAGCAGTTAGGACTTTAGGCCGTCAGATGAAATGAATAATAGCAGTTAGGACTTTAGGCCGTCAGATGAATAATAGCAGTTAGGACTTTAGGCCGTCAGATGAATAAAGCAGTTAGGACTTTAGGCCGTCAGATGAATAATAGCAGTTAGGACTTTAGGCCGTCAGATGAATAATAGCAGTTAGGACTTTAGGCCGTCAGATGAATAACAGCAGTTAGGACTTTAGGCCGTCAGATGAAATGAATAATAGCAGTTAGGACTTTAGGCCGTCAGATGAAATGAATAATAGCAGTTAGGACTTTAGGCCGTCAGATGAAATGAATAATAGTATTTAGGACTTTAGGCCGTCAGAGGAAATTAGTCGAAAATAATGAGTGTGATTTCTGCAGCCCACGGTTTGAGCTGCCGATGGGAGCCACGGAACAGCCTCCTCTACCAGCACAGATACTGGGTCACCAGAAGGTAGGACACACCCCGTCTCTCTCTCTCTCTCACCCCGTCTCTCTCTCTCTCTCACCCCGTCTCTCTCTCTCTCTCACCCCGTCTCTCTCTCTCACCCCGTCTCTCTCTCTCTCTCACCCCGTCTCTCTCACACCCCGTCTCTCTCTCTCTCTCACCCCGTCTCTCTCTCTCTCACCCCGTCTCTCTCTCTCTCACCCCGTCTCTCTCTCTCTCACCCCGTCTCTCTCTCTCTCACCCCGTCTCTCTCTCTCTCACCCCGTCTCTCTCTCTCTCTCACCCCGTCTCTCTCTCTCTCTCACCCCGTCTCTCTCTCTCTCACACCCCGTCTCTCTCTCTCACACACCTCGTCTCTCTCTCTCACCCCCCGTCTCTCTCACACACCCCGTCTCTCTCTCTCACACACCCCGTCTCTCTCTCTCACACACCCCGTCTCTCTCTCTCACCCCCCGTCTCTCTCACACACCCCGTCTCTCTCTCACACACCCCGTCTCTCTCTCACACACCCCGTCTCTCTCTCTCTCTCACCCCGTCTCTCTCTCACTCTCACCCCGTCTCACTCTCACCCCGTCTCTCTCTCACTCTCACCCCGTCTCTCTCTCACTCTCACCCCGTCTCTCTTTCTCTCTCACCCCGTCTCTCTCTCTCACACACCCCGTCTCTCTCACACACCCCGTCTCTCTCTCTCTCACCCCGTCTCTCTCTCTCACACACACCCAGTCTCTCTCTCTCTCTCTCTCACACACCCCGTCTCTCTCTCACACACCCCGTCTCTCTCTCTCTCACCCCGTCTCTCCCTCTCTCACACACCCCGTCTCTCTCTCTCTCACACACCCCGTCTCTCTCTCTCTCACCCCGTCTCTCTCTCTCTCACCCCGTCTCTCTCTCTCTCACACACCCCGTCTCTCTCTCTCTCACACCCCGTCTCTCTCTCTCTCACACCCCGTCTCTCTCTCTCTCACACCCCGTCTCTCTCTCTCTCTCACCCCGTCTCTCTCTCTCTCACACACCCGTCTCTCTCTCTCTCTCTCACCCCGTCTCTCTCTCTCTCACACACCCCGTCTCTCTCTCTCTCACACCCCGTCTCTCTCTCTCTCACACCCCGTCTCTCTCTCTCTCTCACCCCGTCTCTCTCTCTCTCACACCCCGTCTCTCTCTCTCTCTCACCCCGTCTCTCTCTCTCACAACAGTCACACTGCACTCCGCTCTTTATATTCAACTTAATTTATATTCCTGTCCTCGTCCCAGCCGTTGCCTTCGCTTGGCCGCTCGTCCCTGTCACTCATCCAGCTGACCAATCCTGGGGGCGGGGCGGGTCCTCACCAGCATCAACACCATCAACGCCAGCCGTACTCCTCTGGTCCCAGCATGCATCAGCACCACAACAACATGGGAGGAGGGAACAGGGGTCCACGCCCACTAGACCAGGTCACCTGCTACAAGGTAAACAGAGACGACACACACACACACACACACACACACACACACACACACGTACGTCTGTCACACAGCTAGACCAGGTCACCTGCTACAAGGTAAACAGAGACGACACACACACACACACACACACACACACACACACACACACACACACACACACACACGTCTGTCACACAGCTCCCAACCTGTTTCAATATCAATATACGTGTGTGTTTGTGTCAGGCTGGGATCTAATTGTTGGTTGTCCACAATGCAATGTTTCCGTATTCACGGTAAAAGCTGCAGATTTCATTCTGAAATTACCTTTTAAAAGCTGCATTGTGGACAACCAGTGATCAGATGGAATCCTCCGTCTCTGTAACACTTGTTTCTCTCTGTGTCTTTCTCTCTCTGTCTCTCTCTCTCTCTCTCTCTCTCTCTCTCTCTCTCTCTCTCTCTCTCTCTCTCTCTCTGTCTCTCTGTGTCTGTCTCTGTCTCTCTGTGTCTCTCTCTCTCTCTCTCTCTCTCTCTGTGTCTGTCTCTGTCTCTCTGTGTCTCTCTCTCTCTCCGTCTCTGTGACACTTGTGTCTCTCTCTGTCTCTCTCTCTCTGTCTCTCTCTCTCTCTGTCTCTCTCTCTCTGTGTCTGTCTCTGTCTCTCTGTGTCTCTCTCTCTCTCCGTCTCTGTAACACTTGTGTCTCTCTCTGTCTCTCTCTCTGTCTCTCTCTCTGTCTCTCTCTCTGTGTCTCTCTCTCTCTCTGTCTCTGTGTCTCTCTCTCTCTCTGTCTCTCTCTCTCTGTCTCTTTGTCTCTGTCTCTCTCTCTCTCTGTCTCTCTCTCTCTGTTTCTCTCTCTGTCTTTCTCTCTCTGTCTCTCTCTGTCTCTTTGTCTCTGTCTCTCTCTCTCTGTCTCTCTCTCTCTGTTTCTGTTTGTGTCTCTGTGTCTGTCTGTCTCTCTGTGTCTGTCTGTCTCTCTGTGTCTGTCTGTCTCTCTGTGTCTGTCTGTCTCTCTGTGTCTGTCTGTCTCTCTGTGTCTGTCTCTCTGTGTCTCTCTCTCTGTGTCTCTCTCTCTGTCTCTCTGTAGTGTGGTGAGAAGGGCCACTACGCCAACAAATGCACCAAAGGACACCTGGCCTTCCTCAGTGGACAGTAGCTCTCTCACGACCCCCGTGGTTGGACTCCGTTCAGCTGGAAGACGACGAGAGCAGAAAGTTCTGTAGATTTTTGAGATGCTATTTTGAAACTTCCAAGTCCTTCGCTGAGTCCTCCGGACGGACAGACAGACCTGTTTCTAGATCGTCAGACTGAGTCCTCAGGACCCTCCGGACAGACAGACCTGTTTCTAGATCGTCAGACTGAGTCCTCAGGACCCTCCGGACAGACAGACCTGTTTCTAGATCATCAGACTGAGTCCTCAGGACCCTCCGGACAGACAGACCTGTTTCTAGATCGTCAGACTGAGTCCTCAGGACCCTCCGGACAGACAGACCTGTTTCTAGATCGTCAGACTGAGTCCTCAGGAACCTCCGGACAGACAGACCTGTTTCTAGATCGTCAGACTGAGTCCTCAGGAACCTCCGGACAGACAGACCTGTTTCTAGATCGTCAGACTGAGTCCTCAGGACCCTCCGGACAGACAGACCTGTTTCTAGATCGTCAGACTGAGTCCTCAGGACCCTCCGGACGGACAGACCTGTTTCTAGATCGTCAGACTGAGTCCTCAGGAACCTCCGGACGGACAGACCTGTTTCTAGATCGTCAGACTGAGTCCTCAGGAACCTCCGGACAGACAGACCTGTTTCTCGATCGTCAGACTGAGTCCTCAGGAACCTCCGGACAGACAGACCTGTTTCTAGATCGTCAGACTGAGTCCTCAGGACCCTCCGGACAGACAGACCTGTTTCTAGATCGTCAGACTGAGTCCTCAGGACCCTCCGGACAGACAGACCTGTTTCTAGATCGTCAGACTGAGTCCTCAGGACCCTCCGGACAGACAGACCTGTTTCTAGATCGTCAGACTGAGTCCTCAGGACCCTCCGGACAGACAGACCGGTTTCTAGATCGTCAGACTGAGTCCTCAGGAACCTCCGGACGGACAGACCTGTTTCTAGATCGTCAGACTGAGTCCTCAGGAACCTCCGGACGGACAGACCTGTTTCTAGATCGTCAGACTGAGTCCTCAGGAACCTCCGGACGGACAGACCTGTTTCTAGATCGTCAGACTAGAGGACAGCAGACAGAGAGTTGAAGCGTCTATGGTCTCCCAGGTAACTAGATGGTCTCCCAGGTAACTAGATGGTCTCCCAGGTAACTAGATGAGTGTTTTCCCCGACTGCGTCCTCTGGTGATGCTTCTGATGTCCTCTTTGATCAAATCCTTCTGTTGGTCCTAAACCCCCCTTTTAACGTCGAGACACTTTTGGGGACCCAGCTGTGATTGGTCAGATTGCTTCATGTACTTATTAAGGGAGAGGAAGTAGAGGAAGTGTGTAACCTAGCCAACCAATCCTGGACATCGGTCATCCAGGGAATCAAACGTTGCTGAGCCGACCCAGGTTTTGATCAAAAATATTAAAACACGATATTCAATCTTCAGACCTTCTTCCTGTATGTGAGTGAAGAGACTAGTAGACGTTCTAACCCAGGATCCTGTTGGTTCATCCCGAATACTCCCGTTTTACTGGCTTCAGAGGCAACCTTCAATGAATTGGAATGGGACTCTTGAGCTGTGATGTTGCTGTTTTGGATCCTTTCACAGCCTTTTCCCCCCGGAGGAGGAGGTGGGACAGATCTGTGGTGCCTTTCTGTAGATTACAGTTTCAGAATGTTCTAGTCTGTAAAATACAATGAACCTGTTCCTCCTGGTCTGTAAAATACAATAAACCTGTTCCAGTCAGTCTCTTGTTCCTCCTGGTCTGGTCTGTAAAATACAATAAACCTGTTCCTCTTGGTCTAGTCTGTAAAATACAATAAACCTGTTCCTCTTGGTCTAGTCTGTAAAATACAATAAACCTGTTCCTCCTGGTCTGTAAAATACAATAAACCTGTTCCTCCTGGTCTAGTCTGTAAAATACAATAAACCTGTTCCTCCTGGTCTGTAAAATACAAAAAACCTGTTCCTCTTGGTCTAGTCTGTAAAATACAATAAACCTTTTCCTCCTGGTCTAGTCTGTAAAATACAATAAACCTGTTCCTCCTGGTCTGTAAAATACAATAAACCTGTTCCTCCTGGTCTGGTCTGTAAAATACAATAAACCTGTTCCAGTCAGTCTCTTGTTCCTCCTGGTCTGTAAAATACAATAAACCTGTTCCTCCTGGTCTAGTCTGTAAAATACAATAAACCATTTCCAGTCAGTCTTCTGTTCCTCCTGGTCTGTAAAATACAATAAACCTGTTCCTCCTGGTCTAGTCTGTAAAATACAATAAACCTGTTCCTCCTGGTCTAGTCTGTAAAATATAATAAACCTGTTCCTCCTGGTCTGTAAAATACAATAAACCTGTTCCTCCTGGTCTGTAAAATACAATAAACCTGTTCCTCCTGGTCTGTAAAATACAATAAACCTGTTCCTCCTGGTCTGTAAAATACAATAAACCTGTTCCTCCTGGTCTAGTCTGTAAAATACAATAAACCTGTTCCTCCTGGTCTAGTCTTTAAAATACAATAAACCTGTTCCTCCTGGTCTAGTCTGTAAAATACAATAAACCTGTTCCTCCTGGTCTAGTCTAAAATACAATAAACCTGTTCCTCCTGTTCTAGTCTGTAAAATACAATAAACTTGTTCCTCCTGGTCTAGTCTGTACAATACAATAAACCTGTTCCTCCTGTTCTAGTCTGTAAAATACAATAAACCTGTTCCTCCTGTTCTGTAAAATACAATAAACCTGTTCCTCCTGGTCTGTAAAATACAATAAACCTGTTCCTCCTGGTCTGTAAAATACAATAAACCTGTTCCTCCTGGTCTGTAAAATACAATAAACCTGTTCCAGTCTCTTGTTCCTCCTGGTCTAGTCTGTAAAATACAATAAACCTGTTCCTCCTAGTCTGTAAAATACAATAAACCTGTTCCTCCTGTTCTAGTCTGTAAAATACAATAAACCTGTTCCTCCTGTTCTGTAAAATACAATAAACCTGTTCCTCCTGTTCTGTAAAATACAATAAACCTGTTCCTCCTGTTCTAGTCTGTAAAATACAATAAACCTGTTCCTCCTGTTCTGGAAAATACAATAAACCTGTTCCGGTCTCTTGTTCCTCCTGTTCTAGTCTGTAAAATACAATAAACCTGTTCCGGTCTCTTGTTCCTCCTGTTCTAGTCTGTAAAATACAATAAACCTGTTCCGGTCTCTTGTTTCTCCTGTTCTAGTCTGTAAAATACAATAAACCTGTTCCGGTCTCTTGTTTCTCCTGTTTTGTTGTATATAATGGCGCCGATTGACGGGTTCCAAACCAACTGTGCTATTTTTTTATAAAATATTTTTTTATTGTACATAATGTTGCTGCTATTGTCACTTTTGACCGAAAATACCTTCTGGACGTCAGAACAGCGATTACTCACCTCGAACTGGACAAATATGTTGTTCCTTTAATGAGATGCGATGATTATACAGCTTCCTGGAGGCCCAAATCCCCATCATTCGCATGAATAACTAACTGGACGATCTACGATTTAAGACTGTCCTACCAACGGGACATTTAAAAACGGTAATATCTTATGTTTCACCAAGACGTGGCTGAACGACGACACAATGATAATATAGAGCTGGCTGTCTACTCCCGTTTTTCAGCCGGACAGAGGAGCAGCTACGTCTGGTAAGACGAGGGGCGGGGGACATTAATGTAGGCAGAGGAGCAGCTACGTCTGGTAAAACGAGGGGCGGGGGACATTAATGTAGGCAGAGGAGCAGCTACGTCTGGTAAGACGAGGGGCGGGGGACATTAATGTAGGCAGAGGAGCAGCTACGTCTGGTAAGACGAGGGGCGGGGGACATTAATGTAGGCAGAGGAGCAGCTACGTCTGGTAAGACGAGGGGCGGGGGACATTAATGTAGGCAGAGGAGCAGCTACGTCTGGTGAGACGAGGGGCGGGGGACATTAATGTAGACAGAGGAGCAGCTACGTCTGGTGAGACGAGGGGCGGGGGACATTAATGTAGGCAGAGGAGCAGCTACGTCTGGTAAGACGAGGGGCGGGGGACATTAATGTAGGCAGAGGAGCAGCTACGTCTGGTAAGACGAGGGGCGGGGGACATTAATGTAGGCAGAGGAGCAGCTACGTCTGGTAAGACGAGGGGCGGGGGACATTAATGTAGGCAGAGGAGCAGCTACGTCTGGTAAGACGAGGGGCGGGGGACATTAATGTAGACAGAGGAGCAGCTACGTCTGGTAAGACGAGGGGCGGGGGACATTAATGTAGGCAGAGGAGCAGCTACGTCTGGTAAGACGAGGGGCGGGGGACATTAATGTAGGCAGAGGAGCAGCTACGTCTGGTAAGACGAGGGGCGGGGGACATTAATGTAGGCAGAGGAGCAGCTACGTCTGGTAAGACGAGGGGCGGGGGACATTAATGTAGGCAGAGGAGCAGCTACGTCTGGTAAGACGAGGGGCGGGGGACATTAATGTAGACAGAGGAGCAGCTACGTCTGGTAAGACGAGGGGCGGGGGACATTAATGTAGACAGAGGAGCAGCTACGTCTGGTAAGACGAGGGGCGGGGGACATTAATGTAGGCAAATTTAAAATCAGTTTTACCTCATTTCTACCAGCATGTCACATGTGCAACCAGAGGGAAAATAACTCTGGACCACCTTTACTCCACACACAGAGACGCGTACAAAGCTCTCCCTCGCCCTCCATTTGGCAAATCTGATCATAGTTATATTCTCCTGATTCCTGCTTACAAGCTAAAATTAAAGCAGGAAGTACCAGTGACTCGCTCAATACAGAAGTGGTCAATTTGACGCGGATGCTAAGCTACAGGACGGTTTAGCACAGACTGGAATATGTTCTGAGATTCATCCAATGGCATTGAGGAGTTTACACATCAGTCACCGGCTTCAGCAGTAAGTGTATCGACGACGTCGTTCCCACAGCTTCCTGTCGGGTTGTATCACCGCCTGGTACCGCAACTGCACCGCCCACAACCGTAAGGCTCTCCAGAGGGTGGTGAGGTCTGCACAACGCATCACCGGGGGCAGACTACCTGCCCTCCAGGACACCTACACCACCCGATGTCACAGGAAGGCCATAAAGATCCTCAAGGACAACAACCACCCGAGCCACGGCCTGTTCACCCCGCTATCATCCAGAAGGCGAGGTCAGTACAGGTGAATCACTACCTGTTCACCCCGCTATCATCCAGAAGGTGAGGTCAGTACAGGTGCATCAAAGCTGGGACCGAGAGACTGAAAAACAGCTTCTATCTCAAGGCCATCAGACTGTTAAACAGCCATCACTAGCCAGCTACCACCCGGTTACTCATCCCTGCACCTTAGAGGCTGCTGTCCTATATACATAGACATGGAATTACTGGCCACTTTAATCATGGAACGCTGGTCTATTTAATACGGGAACACTGGTCCCTTTAATCATGGAACGCTGGTCCCTTTAATCATGGAACGCTGGTCCCTTTAATCATGGAACGCTGGTCCCTTTAATCATGGAACGCTGGTCCCTTTAATCATGGAACGCTGGTCCCTTTAATCATGGAACGCTGGTCCCTTTAATCATGGAACGCTGGTCCCTTTAATCATGGAACGCTGGTCCCTTTAATAATGGAACGCTGGTCCATTTAATACGGGAACGCTGGTCCCTTTAATCATGGAACACTGGTCCCTTTAATCATGGAACACTGGTCCCTTTAATCATGGAACACTGGTCCCTTTAATCATGGAACACTGGTCCCTTTAATAACGGAACACTGGTCCCTTTAATCATGGAACACTGGTCCCTTTAATCATGGAACACTGGTCCCTTTAATCATGGAACACTGGTCCCTTTAATCATGGAACACTGGTCCCTTTAATCATGGAACACTGGTCCCTTTAATCATGGAACACTGGTCCCTTTAATCATGGAACACTGGTCCCTTTAATCATGGAACACTGGTCCCTTTAATCATGGAACGCTGGTCCCTTTAATCATGGAACGCTGGTCCCTTTAATAATGGAACGCTGGTCACTTTAATAACGGAACGCTGGTCCCTTTAATCATGGAACGCTGGTCCCTTTAATCATGGAACGCTGGTCCCTTTAATCATGGAACGCTGGTCCCTTTAATCATGGAACGCTGGTCCCTTTAATCATGGAACGCTGGTCCCTTTAATCATGGAACGCTGGTCCATTTAATACGGGAACGCTGGTCCCTTTAATCATGGAACACTGGTCCCTTTAATCATGGAACACTGGTCCCTTTAATCATGGAACACTGGTCCCTTTAATCATGGAACACTGGTCCCTTTAATCACGGAACACTGGTCCCTTTAATCACGGAACACTGGTCCCTTTAATCACGGAACACTGGTCCCTTTAATCACGGAACACTGGTCCCTTTAATCATGGAACACTGGTCCCTTTAATCATGGAACACTGGTCCCTTTAATCATGGAACACTGGTCCCTTTAATCATGGAACACTGGTCCCTTTAATCATGGAACACTGGTCCCTTTAATCATGGAACACTGGTCCCTTTAATCATGGAACACTGGTCCCTTTAATCATGGAACACTGGTCCCTTTAATCATGGAACACTGGTCCCTTTAATCATGGAACACTGGTCCCTTTAATCATGGAACACTGGTCCCTTTAATCATGGAACACTGGTCCCTTTAATCATGGAACACTGGTCCCTTTAATCATGGAACACTGGTCCCTTTAATCATGGAACACTGGTCCCTTTAATCATGGAACACTGGTCCCTTTAATCATGGAACACTGGTCACTTTAATGTTTACATATTTTACATTATTCATCAAATGTATATACTGTCTCTTAGTCTGACGCTCTGACATTGAGCATCAAAAGTTAAACCATTATTTTAGATGTGTTAGATATTACTGCACTGTTGGAGCTAGACACCAACAACATCTGCTAAACACGTATGTGACAATTTTGATTTCACTTTAACGTTTCCCCCATTTAACTAAAATTATAAATGTCCACGGTCATTTCAACTAGCAAATAAAACACTCAACATCCAACACTAATGAAAAACCCAACACAGCAGATCAAATGTTAGAAGTAGTTTTATTTATTCTTGGTCACAACGGTGGTATAATATTGACAGCTGGGGGTCGGAGGTCAGGCTTTGCCCTGCTGGGTCAGAGGAGGGGAGGGGCTTAGTGGTACTTCCTCCAGCGGTCGTGCTCTGAGAGAAGAAGAAGAAGAGGGGAACAGAGAAGGATAGAGGGAGGACAGAGAGCGAGTGAGACAGGTTAGATCAGATTATCCTTCAGTGTTTTGAGGTGAACGATAGTATTGTATGAGGTGTGTACTCAGACGTGGTCGTACTCCCACAGTGCAGCGTCTGTACTTACTGAGGTGGTCGTACTCCCACAGTGCAGCGTCTGTACTTACTGAGGTGGTCGTACTCCCACAGTGCAGCGTCTGTACTTACTGAGGTGGTCGTACTCCCACAGTGCAGCGTCTGTACTTACTGAGGTGGTCGTACTCCCACAGTGCAGCGTCTGTACTTACTGAGGTGGTCGTACTCCCACAGTGCAGCGTCTGTACTTACTGAGGTGGTCGTACTCCCACAGTGCAGCGTCTGTACTTACTGAGGTGGTCGTACTCCCACAGTGCAGCGTCTGTACTTACTGAGGTGGTCGTACTCCCACAGTGCAGCGTCTGTACTTACTGAGGTGGTCGTACTCCCACAGTGCAGCGTCTGTACTTACTGAGGTGGTCGTACTCCCACAGTGCAGCGTCTGTACTTACTGAGGTGGTCGTACTCCCACAGTGCAGCGTCTGTACTTACTGAGGTGGTCGTACTCCCACAGTGCAGCGTCTGTACTTACTGAGGTGGTCGTACTCCCACAGTGCAGCGTCTGTACTTACTGAGGTGGTCGTACTCCCACAGTGCAGCGTCTGTACTTACTGAGGTGGTCGTACTCCCACAGTGCAGCGTCTGTACTTACTGAGGTGGTCGTACTCCCACAGTGCAGCGTCTGTACTTACTGAGGTGGTCGTACTCCCACAGTGCAGCGTCTGTACTTACTGAGGTGGTCGTACTCCCACAGTGCAGCGTCTGTACTTACTGAGGTGGTCGTACTCCCACAGTGCAGCGTCTGTACTTACTGAGGTGGTCGTACTCCCACAGTGCAGCGTCTGTACTTACTGAGGTGGTCGTACTCCCACAGTGCAGCGTCTGTACTTACTGAGGTGGTCGTACTCCCACAGTGCAGCGTCTGTACTTACTGAGGTGGTCGTACTCCCACAGTGCAGCGTCTGTACTTACTGAGGTGGTCGTACTCCCACAGTGCAGCGTCTGTACTTACTGAGGTGGTCGTACTCCCACAGTGCAGCGTCTGTACTTACTGAGGTGGTCGTACTCCCACAGTGCAGCGTCTGTACTTACTGAGGTGGTCGTACTCCCACAGTGCAGCGTCTGTACTTACTGAGGTGGTCGTACTCCCACAGTGCAGCGTCTGTACTTACTGAGGTGGTCGTACTCCCACAGTGCAGCGTCTGTACTTACTGAGGTGGTCGTACTCCCACAGTGCAGCGTCTGTACTTACTGAGGTGGTCGTACTCCCACAGTGCAGCGTCTGTACTTACTGAGGTGGTCGTACTCCCACAGTGCAGCGTCTGTACTTACTGAGGTGGTCGTACTCCCACAGTGCAGCGTCTGTACTTACTGAGGTGGTCGTACTCCCACAGTGCAGCGTCTGTACTTACTGAGGTGGTCGTACTCCCACAGTGCAGCGTCTGTACTTACTGAGGTGGTCGTACTCCCACAGTGCAGCGTCTGTACTTACTGAGGTGGTCGTACTCCCACAGTGCAGCGTCTGTACTTACTGAGGTGGTCGTACTCCCACAGTGCAGCGTCTGTACTTACTGAGGTGGTCGTACTCCCACAGTGCAGCGTCTGTACTTACTGAGGTGGTCGTACTCCCACAGTGCAGCGTCTGTACTTACTGAGGTGGTCGTACTCCCACAGTGCAGCGTCTGTACTTACTGAGGTGGTCGTACTCCCACAGTGCAGCGTCTGTACTTACTGAGGTGGTCGTACTCCCACAGTGCAGCGTCTGTACTTACTGAGGTGGTCGTACTCCCACAGTGCAGCGTCTGTACTTACTGAGGTGGTCGTACTCCCACAGTGCAGCGTCTGTACTTACTGAGGTGGTCGTACTCCCACAGTGCAGCGTCTGTACTTACTGAGGTGGTCGTACTCCCACAGTGCAGCGTCTGTACTTACTGAGGTGGTCGTACTCCCACAGTGCAGCGTCTGTACTTACTGAGGTGGTCGTACTCCCACAGTGCAGCGTCTGTACTTACTGAGGTGGTCGTACTCCCACAGTGCAGCGTCTGTACTTACTGAGGTGGTCGTACTCCCACAGTGCAGCGTCTGTACTTACTGAGGTGGTCGTACTCCCACAGTGCAGCGTCTGTACTTACTGAGGTGGTCGTACTCCCACAGTGCAGCGTCTGTACTTACTGAGGTGGTCGTACTCCCACAGTGCAGCGTCTGTACTTACTGAGGTGGTCGTACTCCCACAGTGCAGCGTCTGTACTTACTGAGGTGGTCGTACTCCCACAGTGCAGCGTCTGTACTTACTGAGGTGGTCGTACTCCCACAGTGCAGCGTCTGTACTTACTGAGGTGGTCGTACTCCCACAGTGCAGCGTCTGTACTTACTGAGGTGGTCGTACTCCCACAGTGCAGCGTCTGTACTTACTGAGGTGGTCGTACTCCCACAGTGCAGCGTCTGTACTTACTGAGGTGGTCGTACTCCCACAGTGCAGCGTCTGTACTTACTGAGGTGGTCGTACTCCCACAGTGCAGCGTCTGTACTTACTGAGGTGGTCGTACTCCCACAGTGCAGCGTCTGTACTTACTGAGGTGGTCGTACTCCCACAGTGCAGCGTCTGTACTTACTGAGGTGGTCGTACTCCCACAGTGCAGCGTCTGTACTTACTGAGGTGGTCGTACTCCCACAGTGCAGCGTCTGTACTTACTGAGGTGGTCGTACTCCCACAGTGCAGCGTCTGTACTTACTGAGGTGGTCGTACTCCCACAGTGCAGCGTCTGTACTTACTGAGGTGGTCGTACTCCCACAGTGCAGCGTCTGTACTTACTGAGGTGGTCGTACTCCCACAGTGCAGCGTCTGTACTTACTGAGGTGGTCGTACTCCCACAGTGCAGCGTCTGTACTTACTGAGGTGGTCGTACTCCCACAGTGCAGCGTCTGTACTTACTGAGGTGGTCGTACTCCCACAGTGCAGCGTCTGTACTTACTGAGGTGGTCGTACTCCCACAGTGCAGCGTCTGTACTTACTGAGGTGGTCGTACTCCCACAGTGCAGCGTCTGTACTTACTGAGGTGGTCGTACTCCCACAGTGCAGCGTCTGTACTTACTGAGGTGGTCGTACTCCCACAGTGCAGCGTCTGTACTTACTGAGGTGGTCGTACTCCCACAGTGCAGCGTCTGTACTTACTGAGGTGGTCGTACTCCCACAGTGCAGCGTCTGTACTTACTGAGGTGGTCGTACTCCCACATGTAACTGAGGGCCACGTATCCAACCAGCAGCATGGCCACGCCTCCAATACCTCCCTTCTTCACGTTGATGTACTTGTTGTAATATCTGTCATGGCCTGGGGGGGACACGTTACTGTTAGATACTGTTGGGGGGGGACACTTGTAATATCTGTCATGGCCTGGGGGGGACACGTTACTGTTAGATACTGTTGGGGGGGGACACTTGTAATATCTGTCATGGCCTGGGGGGGACACAACATGTTACTGTTGGGGGGGGGGGGGGGGGGGGTACTGTAATATCTGTCATGGCCTGGGGGGGGGGGCAACATGTTACTGTTGGGGGGGGGGGACAACATGTTACTGTTGGGGGGGGGGGACAACATGTTACTGTTGGGGGGGGACAACATGTTACTGTTGGGGGGGGGGGACAACATGTTACTGTTGGGGGGGGACAACATGTTACTGTTGGGGGGGGACAACATGTTACTGTTGGGGGGGGGACAACATGTTATTGTTGGGGGGGGGACAACATGTTACTGTTGGGGGGGGACAACATGTTACTGTTGGGGGGGGACAACATGTTACTGTTGGGGGGGGGACAACATGTTACTGTTGGGGGGGGGACAACATGTTACTGTTGGGGGGGGACAACATGTTACTGTTGGGGGGGGGACAACATGTTATTGTTGGGGGGGGGACAACATGTTACTGTTGGGGGGGGGGGGGGACACAACATGTTACTGTTGGGGGGGGGGGGACACAACATGTTACTGTTGGGGGGGGACAACATGTTGCTGTTAGATACTGTCAGGGGGGGGGGACAACATGATACTGTTAGATACTGTCAGGGGGGGGGGACAACATGATACTGTTAGATACTGTCAGGGGGGGGGGACAACATGATACTGTTGGGAGGGGGGGTACTGTAATATCTGTCATGGCCTGGGGGGGGGACAACATGTTGCTGTTAGATACTGTCAGGGGGGGGGACAACATGATACTGTTGGGAGGGGGGGTACTGTAATATCTGTCATGGCCTGGGGGGGGAGACAACATGTTACTGTGTGTGTGTTGGGGGGGGGGGGGGTACCATTGCGGATGCTGGCGAGGATTCCGTTAGGAGTGAAGTCCCTCTTGCCCAGCCAGGAGCCCAACTCTCCCAACTTCACATCCATCAGACGCTTCTCACCCAAGGGAACTAAGGACACAGGTACACAATAAATACACACCCTCCGTCCCTCTCAGACCCTCCGTCCCTCTCACACCCTCCGTCCCTCTCACACCCTCCGTCCCTCTCACACCCTCCGTCCCTCTCACACCCTCCGTCCCTCTCACACCCTCCGTCCCTCTCACACCCTCCGTCCCTCTCACACCCTCCGTCCCTCTCACACCCTCCGTCCCTCTCACACCCTCCGTCCCTCTCACACCCTGCGTCCCTCTCACACCCTGCGTCCCTCTCACACCCTGCGTCCCTCTCACACCCTGCGTCCCTCTCAGACCCTCCGTCCCTCTCAGACCCTCCGTCCCTCTCACACCCTCCGTCCCTCTCACACCCTCCGTCCCTCTCACACCCTCCGTCCCTCTCACACCCTCCGTCCCTCTCACACCCTCCGTCCCTCTCACACCCTCCGTCCCTCTCACACCCTCCGTCCCTCTCACACCCTGCGTCCCTCTCAGACCCTCCGTCCCTCTCAGACCCTCCGTCCCTCTCAGACCCTCCGTCCCTCTCAGACCCTCCGTCCCTCTCAGACCCTCCGTCCCTCTCAGACCCTCCGTCCCTCTCAGACCCTCCGTCCCTCTCAGACCCTCCGTCCCTCTCAGACCCTCCGTCCCTCCGTCCCTCTCAGACCCTCCGTCCCTCTCACACCCTCCGTCCCTCTCACACCCTGCGTCCCTCTCAGACCCTCCGTCCCTCTCAGACCCTCCGTCCCTCTCAGACCCTCCGTCCCTCTCAGACCCTCCGTCCCTCTCAGACCCTCCGTCCCTCTCAGACCCTCCGTCCCTCTCAGACCCTCCGTCCCTCTCAGACCCTCCGTCCCTCTCAGACCCTCCGTCCCTCTCAGACCCTCCGTCCCTCTCAGACCCTCCGTCCCTCTCAGACCCTCCGTCCCTCTCAGACCCTCCGTCCCTCCGTCCCTCTCAGACCCTCCGTCCCTCTCAGACCCTGCGTCCCTCTCACACCCTGCGTCCCTCTCACACCCTGCGTCCCTCTCACACCCTCCGTCCCTCTCAGACCCTCCGTCCCTCTCACACCCTGCGTCCCTCTCACACCCTCCGTCCCTCTCAGACCCTCCGTCCCTCTCACACCCTCCGTCCCTCTCACACCCTGCGTCCCTCTCACACCCTGCGTCCCTCTCACACCCTCCGTCCCTCTCAGACCCTCCGTCCCTCTCACACCCTGCGTCCCTCTCACACCCTCCGTCCCTCTCAGACCCTCCGTCCCTCTCACACCCTCCGTCCCTCTCACACCCTCCGTCCCTCTCAGACCCTCCGTCCCTCTCACACCCTCCGTCCCTCTCACACCCTCCGTCCCTCTCACACCCTCCGTCCCTCTCACACCCTCCGTCCCTCTCACACCCTGCGTCCCTCTCAGACCCTCCGTCCCTCTCAGACCCTCCGTCCCTCTCAGACCCTCCGTCCCTCTCAGACCCTCCGTCCCTCTCAGACCCTCCGTCCCTCTCAGACCCTCCGTCCCTCTCAGACCCTCCGTCCCTCTCAGACCCTCCGTCCCTCTCAGACCCTCCGTCCCTCTCAGACCCTCCGTCCCTCTCAGACCCTCCGTCCCTCCGTCCCTCTCAGACCCTCCGTCCCTCTCAGACCCTGCGTCCCTCTCACACCCTGCGTCCCTCTCACACCCTGCGTCCCTCTCACACCCTCCGTCCCTCTCAGACCCTCCGTCCCTCTCAGACCCTCCGTCCCTCTCACACCCTCCGTCCCTCTCAGACCCTCCGTCCCTCTCAGACACCACCAAAGATAGCATTCATTGTTACAAGTTAAATGGTTACCATGTCTTGTTAGTATTTCACTAGAGTCCTGACCCAGTGGTGTAAAATACTCATAATCCACTAAGATGCACAAGTTAGCTGTTTGGAGAACGCAACGCTGTCAGCTAACTAAAGTTAAATAGTTAGCTATGTTCAAAGTCACGGGAGTTACGTTGAGCCTGGATCGCTGAGATAACCGGTTAGCGGTCATTAGCCACCAAGCTACAAAACGTTGCCAACGCCGACTGCATGCAGAGGCTATTAGTCCTGCAGGCTAACTAGCTTAGCTAGCTAACTTACCTGGCTAAATACCTAACCACCTAGCATATCGTCTGGACTCAAACGCTGTAAAATTGGGTTGAATTGTACAACCCTTTAGAGAAATTGTCAGGGATTATATTGTTTTTTTCTTTCCCTCCATGCAGATATACCCAAGCTGTTATTTAAAGTGGTATCTGTCCGTTTGAATGGCCATGACAGCAAAGTCCTTGACTTGACTCTAACCGTGGATTTACCGCGGCCTTAAAAACACAACGTACGATCATCAACTAACTCCACACATCTCGCTTTTTTTAATGTAATAAAATACAATGTTTCGCATGTAAAATTCTTAAGTGAAATATGTCAGTCCAATTTTTTTATAAACCTGTAAACGTTTTTCCACAGCAGACCAATGTAAAAAAAACAGACGTACCTATTCTGTCCGCCATCTTGCTCGGTGGAGAAGGTGAAGACCGCAGTGGATGTCGGGACTAAAATGGAAGGAGAGGATTGTGGGAGGACCGTGGTTTTAGTCTAGAAGGGAAAAAAGCTTTGGTCAAAAATTCACTTTTCGTAGTAAGTTTAGGAGAACGTACGTAGCAGGTTAGGAGAAAAAACGTATCAAGTTGTGATAATTAGGTTTAAGGTTAGGAAAATGGTTCGGGTTAGCTAAAACAATAATAATATTATTTATATAATATTATATTAATAAGTATGTCAATTTGACGAAAGCTGTATCCCATCTAGACATATTGTCGCTTTCTATGTTGTCTGTAGCTTGTGAGGTGTGGGAACACTTTGTTGCTTTTATACTATGTTGCTCTGTCTGCATGCTACGTCTGGCTTGTCCTATGTTGCCCTGAGTGTGCTCACTGTTCAATGATTATCTATATTGTTATTGTAATTGTTTTTAATAACCTGCCCAGGGACTGCGCTTGAAAATTAGCCGGCTGGCTAAAACCGGCGCTTTTACTGAAACGTTGATGCACTGCCCCTGTAAAAATAAAAAATAAACTCAAACGTGACCGAGGAAAGTGGCAAGGCAAAATATTTTTTTATTAATATTGTTAGGGCTGTATAATAACAATTAAATTATTTGTAAAAAAACAACAACGACAAAAAACATTTAGACTCAATAATATATTTTACAACACAGCTAATAACAGAAAGAGACATTTGTTCATAAACGCACCATCTGATTCGCAGGTCTGCAGAGCCACTTCTATCCACTAGAGGGCAGCAGATAACACACAACAGAATGCAGTTCGACAGTTTCAGAATGATGGTTTTAATCAGGTGTCTATTCAAGCTGACATTTATCTCATTACCTAAGGTAAAAGGGTTATGTTAGCGTTTACTTGCACCGCTGAGAGCATCCTGTCAGGTTGTATCACCGCCTGGTACGGCAACTGCACCGCCCACAACCGTAAGGCTCTCCAGAGGGTGGTGAGGTCTGCACAACGCATCACCGGGGGAAAACTACCTGCCCTCCAGGACACCTACACCACCCGATGTCACAGGAAGGCCATAAAGATCATCAAGGACAACAACCACCTGAGCCACTGCCTGTTCACCACCCTACCACCCAGAAGGCGAGGTCAGTACAGGTACATCAAAGCAGGGACCGAGAGACTGAAAAACAGCTTCTATCTCAAGGCCATCAGACTGTTAAACAGCCATCACTGCCCTGAACTCAGTCACTGTCACTAGTGACTACCACCAGGTTTCTCTACCGTGCACGTTAGAGACGTCTGCCCCTATGTACATAGTCTCCTCTCCTCTCCTCTCCTATACTCCCTCTTTCATCTCCCTCTTTCCTCCCTGTCCTTCCTCTCTTCTCCTCTCCTCTCTTCTCCCCCCCTCCTCTCCTCTCCTCTCCTCTCCTCTCCTCTCCTCTCCTCTCCCCTCCCCTCCCCTCCCCTCCTCTCCCCTCCCCTCCCCTCCCCTCCTCTCCTTTTTCTCCTCTCCTCTCCTCTCCTCTCCCTTCCCCTCCCCTCCCCTCTCCTCCTCTCCCTTCCCCTCCCCTCCTCTCCTCTCCTCTCCTCTCCTCTCCTCTCCTCTCCTCTCCTCTCCCCTCCCCTCCCCTCCTCTCCTCTCCTCTCCTCTCCTCTCCTCTCCTCTCCTCTCCTCTCCTCTCCTCTATCTGAAGGTGACAGTGTGGAACCAGACGTAGCTCCGTCTGTTATTTAAATGAGGTAGGAACTGAATCCAATCACTTTGTTTCGCTCTGTTCCTATTGAGACACACACACACACGCACACGCACAAGCACACGCACACACACGCACACACACACACACACACACACACACACACACACACACACACACACACACACACACACACACACACACACACACACACACAGGGATCCATCAGCTCTGACAGAAACAAACTGCTGATTTAAATTTCAGCCTCAGAGCAGTCTAGTGTGTGTGTGTGTGTGTGTGTGTGTGTGTGTGTGTGTGTGTGCGTGCGTGCGTGCGTGCGTGCGTGCGTGCGTGCGTGCGTGCGTGCGTGTGTGTGGTGAACTATGACTGTCTCTCTGATATTCTGTAAGAGCTGGTAGGCAATTAATTGGAGTACTGCTGATACCCTAAGCAAACAGTTGGCCTGGGGGGGGGTGCTGCTATAAACACAGTGATAGAAATAGAAGGAGAGAGGAGGAGGGGAGGGAGGAGAGAGGAGGAGAGAGGAGGAGAGAGGAGGAGAGAAAGGGGAGGGAGGAGAGAGAAGGAGAGAAGGAGAGAGGAGGAGAGAAAGGGGAGGGAGGAGAGAGGAGGAGAGTTCACATGGTGATCTATGTCCCAGGTTAGTAATACTAGTTACTATGGTGATCTATGGCCCAGGTTAGTAATACTAGTTACTATGGTGATCTATGTCCCAGGTTAGTAATACTAGTTACTATGGTGATCTATGTCCCAGGTTAGTAATAATAGTTACTATGGTGATCTATGTCCCAGGTTAGTAATACTAGTTACTATGGTGATCTCTCTCTCTCTCTCTCTTCTCTTTTTCTCTCCCTCCCTACTCTCTTTCTCTCCCTCCCTCCTCTCTTTCTCTCTCTCCCTCCTCTCTTTCTCTCTCTCCCTCCTCTCTTTCCCTCTCTCTCTCCTCTTGTTCTCTCTCTCTCTCTCCCTCCTCTCTTTCTCTCCCTCTCTCTCCCTCCTCTCAATTTCAATTCAATTCAATTCAAGGGGCTTTATTGTCATGGGAAACATATGTTAACGTTGCCAAAGCAAGTGAAATAGATAATATACAAAAGTGAAATAAACAATAAAAATGAACAGTAAATATTACACTCATAGAAGTTCAAAAAGAATAAAGACATTTTAAATGTCATATTATGTCTATATACAGTGTTGTAACGATGTGCAAATAGTTAAAGTACAAAAGGGAAAATAAATTAACATAAATATGGGTCACAAATCTTGCTGCTGTGATGGTATTTCACCCAGTAGATATTGGTTTGTTTTTGAATTCTTTGTGGGTCTGCCTACGACGGCCTTTCTCAGTAGCAGGGCTACGCTCACTGAGTCTGTACATAGTCAAAGCTTTCCTTCAGTTTGGGTCAGTCACTCTCTCTCTCTGTGAGATAGATGAGAGCAGACAGAGAGTATTTAATGGAGAGGGATCCTGGGTAATGAAATACACACACAGGACACAGGACACACACACTGTAATCACATAGAGAGGCAGTCAGATGGAAAACAGAGGGGAGAAGAGAGTAGAGGATGAGAGGAGGGGAGGAGAGGAGAGTGGGGAGGGGAGGAGGAGAGGATGAGAGGAGAGGATGGGAGGGGAGAGGAGGGGAGGAGAGAAGAGGGGAGCAGAGGAGGGGAGGAGGGCAGAAACGGAGAGGAGAGTGGGGAGGGGAGGAGGAGAGGATGGGAGTAGAGGATGGGAGGGGAGCGGAGGGAAGGAGGTGAGAAACTGGGAGGAGATGAGGAGAGGAGATTGGGGAGGGGAGGAGTTTGTGATAACACCTTTTTAGTGATTCCCAAAGCGTCAGAAATAAATATATTGATGCAGAGTTCTGTATGTGATCAATAAAGGATACAGACTGAGACGTTTAATGAACTACCAGGACAACAATTTACACACCCCCTCTCCCTCTCTCTCCCCCTTCCCCCTCTCGCTCTCTCTCTCTCTCTCCACCTCTCTCTCTCTCTCCCCCTCTCTCTCTTTCTCTTTCCTCCCTCTCTCTCCTCTCTCTCCCCTTCCCCCCCCTCTCTCTCTCCCTTCCCCCTCTCTCTCTCTCTTTCTCTCTCCTCCCTCCTCTTTCTCTCTGTCTCCTCTCTCTCTTTCTCTCCCCTTCCCCTCTCTCTCCATTCCCCCTCTCTCTCTCCTCCCTCTCTCTCCCTTCCCCCTCTCTCTCTTTCTCTCTCCTCCCTTCTCTTTCTTTCTCTCTCCTCCCTCTCTCTTTCTCTCTCCTCCCTTCTCTTTCTCTCTCTCTCCTCCCTCTCTCCTGTCTCCCCCCTCTCTCTTTCTCTCTCTCTCCTCCCTCTCTCTATCTTTCCCCCTTCCCCCTCTCTCTCTTTCTCTAAAGGGGAGTCAAGCTGAGGACACAGGTCTCTATGACAACCTGCTAGCTCAGGATGTGTCATAGGAACTTGATTATCTAGATTACATTAGTGTGTGTTGTGTTGTGTTGTGTTGTGTTGTGTGTGTGTGTCTCCAGGGAACATAATGTGTCCGCTGCTACAGAAGAGTAGAAACAGGAAGCTGTATTTGATTTAAAGCAGCTTTTAGTAACTGCGAATCTAGTTATTATATTGACACTGTAATATACACACTGTCCTTGTTGACGGTGTTTCAGCCGTATCATCGACCCTCTCGTGTCATGTGGAGACATAATATCGTGTCTGTCTGCCGTTACGTCTGACCGTGACGTTTATACTGGACAGATGTAGCTGACTGACTGAAACCGGTGAACCGACAAAAACTTCTTATTCATACCAATATAATAGACTAGGATGACGCAAGTCAGGTGATATCCCGTTTAAAGAGGTGTCTACGGTGTTTGAGGTCGGAGTGACAGCGGCGTTAGGCAGCGGGCGGTGGACGTTTCTCCGCCTGAAGCAGCAGCGGGCAGGACCGGAGCAAGCACCGGGAGTTCCCTTCAGATGGAGGCGGTTAACGGACAGGAGCCAGCAGCACCGAGAGCATCGACCCGGGAGGCACGGAGAATAAACACGGTTCCGTTGTCCTAGGAATAGAGGCTCAGACGGCGCCGGAAGGAAAGGTGAGGAGGGCTGAAGGAAAGGATGGATGGAGAACCTGTTGTTT
>NW_026600439.1:0-15000 GCF_029448725.1 Salvelinus fontinalis | reverse complement strand
CTCACATGTTGTCTCACTACAATATTTTATCTTGATACGTTAATAAATACATGCTGTGTTAATTTTGGCATGTTTACCTGCCTACGTAGCGTAGTTAGCCCATAATAAGTCAATAGGGCTAACTGGCTAGCTATTACTACTGTTAGGGCTAACTGGCTAGCTACTACTACTGTTAGGGCTAACTGGCTAGCTACTAGTACTGTTAGGGCTAACTGGCTAGCTACTAGTACTGTTAGGGCTAACTGGCTAGCTACTAGTACTGTTAGGGCTAACTGGCTAGCTACTACTACTGTTAGGGCTAACTGGCTAGCTACTACTACTGTTAGGGCTAACTGGCTAGCTACTACTACTGTTAGGGCTAACTGGCTAGCTACTACTACTGTTAGGGCTAACTGGCTAGCTACTAGTACTGTTAGGGCTAACTGGCTAGCTACTAGTACTGTTAGGGCTAACTGGCTAGCTACTAGTACTGTTAGGGCTAACTGGCTAGCTACTACTGCTGT
This sequence comes from Salvelinus fontinalis, assembly GCF_029448725.1. Lineage (NCBI taxonomy): Eukaryota > Metazoa > Chordata > Actinopteri > Salmoniformes > Salmonidae > Salvelinus > Salvelinus fontinalis. Next base: position 14,497 of record NW_026600439.1, on the reverse strand, counting down.
TAGGGCTAGCTGGCTAGCTACTAGTACTGTTAGGGCTAACTGGCTAGCTACTAGTACTGTTAGGGCTAACTGGCTAGCTACTACTACTGTTAGGGCTAACTGGCTAGCTACTAGTACTGTTAGGGCTAACTGGCTAGCTACTACTGCTGTTAGGGCTAGCTACTAGTACTGTTAGGGCTAACTGGCTAGCTACTAGTACTGTTAGGGCTAACTGGCTAGCTACTACTACTGTTAGGGCTAAATGGCTAGCTACTACTACTGTTAGGGCTAACTGGCTAGCTACTACTAATGTTAGGGCTAACTGGCTAGCTACTAGTACTGTTAGGGCTAACTGGCTAGCTACTAGTACTGTTAGGGCTAACTGGCTAGCTACTAGTACTGTTAGGGCTAACTGGCTAGCTACTAGTACTGTTAGGGCTAACTGGCTAGCTACTAGTACTGTTAGGGCTAGCTGGCTAGCTACTAGTACTGTTAGGGCTAACTGGCTAGCTACTAGTACTGTTAGGGCTAACTGGCTAGCTACTACTGTTAGCTAGCTAGCCAGAAAGTGTTGATAATGGGATATGGAGAAGGGTGAGCCGGTCAAGGATCGATTCAGACAAGGTGGTAAATTGTATGACAAGCGACAGTTTAATTTAAGAGTAAAGATATCTGGTACAAGCGTATACGGACTCGTTCATTAGCTCATAAGGAACCTGCAGAAAAAGCCCAGATAACAGAGTGCATAGACATTTTATACAGCACAGAAAGTAGGTTGAGTCTGGAAGTTCTGGTCCTCTGGTTGGTTCTGGACAGGTTGTTGTCTTCTCAGATTGGTCCTGATGAGCTGGGCGTCATCCTTCTGAGTCTTGTAGCAAAAGTTCTTTGTTACCAAATGTTCAGCTAAGCAGGAGATTTTGTGTGTGCGTAGATGTTCTTATTTTAATCAGTGTTTATGAAAGGTTTATGTCAGCCCTCTGTCCTTGGGTATGTGTGTGTCTTATTATCTCGTGAAATGCAGACCCAAGCACCCTTTTCTTATCAGTGTTTATGAAAGGTTTACGTCAGCCCTCTGTCCTTGGGTGTGTGTGGGTCTCAGTATCTCCTTATGAGTTTGTGAGAAACCCTGTTTTGAAAGAAGTTAGTTATAACAACGTAATAGCAATATGCTTGTGTTAATTTAAATGGTATTTATTACAAAAGCCATGAAGAGTTGGTAGCTGGCTACCCACTAAAAAATGTACTACCTTGAACAACATTAGTTGTAGGTATTTTTAGTTCATTTTTGCCTGTTTAAATAGCTGGCTGGTTAGATTATTCCTGACTCTGACATTGCTCGTTAATTTCTTTATTTAACATTTTGTGTGTATTTGTTATGTATTACTGTACTGTTGGAGCTAGAAACACAAGCATTGTATATTACTGACTGTTGGAGCTACTGTAGAAAAACAAGCATTATATATTACTGTACTGTTGGAGCTAGAAACACAAGCATTATATATTACTGTACTGTTGGAGCTAGAAACACAAGCATTATATATTACTGACTGTTGGAGCTAGAAACACAAGCATTATATATTACTGACTGTTGGAGCTAGAAACACAAGCATTATATATTACTGACTGTTGGAGCAAGAAACACAAGCATTATGTATTACTGTACTGTTGGAGCTAGAAACACAAGCATTATATATTACTGTACTGTCGGAGCTAGAAACACAAGCATTATATATTACTGTACTGTTGGAGCTAGAAACACAAGCATTATATATAACTGTACTGTTGGAGCTAGAAACACAAGCATTATATATAACTGTACTGTTGGAGCTAGAAACACAAGCATTAGGTATTACTGTACTGTTGGAGCTAGAAACACAAGCATTATATATTACTGACTGTTGGAGCTAGAAACACAAGCATTATGTATTACTGACTGTTGGAGCTAGAAACACAAGCATTATATATTACTGACTGTTGGAGCAAGAAACACAAGCATTATGTATTACTGACTGTTGGAGCTAGAAACACAAGCATTATATATTACTGACTGTTGGAGCTAGAAACACAAGCATTAGGTATTACTGTACTGTTGGAGCTAGAAACACAAGCATTATATATAACTGTACTGTTGGAGCTAGAAACACAAGCATTAGGTATTACTGTACTGTTGGAGCTAGAAACACAAGCATTATATATTACTGACTGTTGGAGCAAGAAACACAAGCATTATATATTACTGACTGTTGGAGCTAGAAACACAATCATTATATATTACTGTACTGTTGGAGCTACTGTAGAAACACAAGCATTATATATTACTGTACTGTTGGAGCTAGAAACACAAGCATTATATATTACTGACTGTTGGAGCTAGAAACACAAGCATTATGTATTACTGACTGTTGGAGCTAGAAACACAAGCATTATATATTACTGACTGTTGGAGCTAGAAACACAAGCATTATGTATTACTGTTGGAGCTAGAAACACAAGCATTATATATTACTGACTGTTGGAGCAAGAAACACAAGCATTATATATTACTGACTGTTGGAGCTAGAAACACAATCATTATATATTACTGTACTGTTGGAGCTACTGTAGAAACACAAGCATTATATATTACTGTACTGTTGGAGCTAGAAACACAAGCATTATATATTACTGACTGTTGGAGCTAGAAACACAAGCATTATGTATTACTGACTGTTGGAGCTAGAAACACAAGCATTATATATTACTGACTGTTGGAGCTAGAAACACAAGCATTATATATTACTGACTGTTGGAGCTAGAAACACAAGCATTATGTATTACTGTACTGTTGGAGCTAGAAACACAAGCATTATATATTACTGACTGTTGGAGCTAGAAACACAAGCATTATATATAACTGTACTGTTGGAGCTAGAAACACAAGCATTATATATTACTGTACTGTTGGAGCTAGAAACACAAGCATTATATATTACTGACTGTTGGAGCTAGAAACACAATCATTATATATTACTGTACTGTTGGAGCTAGAAACACAAGCATTATATATTACTGACTGTTGGAGCTAGAAACACAAGCATTATATATTACTGACTGTTGGAGCTAGAAACACAAGCATTATATATTACTGACTGTTGGAGCTAGAAACACAAGCATTATGTATTACTGTTGGAGCTAGAAACACAAGCATTATATATTACTGACTGTTGGAGCTAGAAACACAAGCATTATATATTACTGTACTGTTGGAGCTAGAAACACAAGCATTATGTATTACTGTTGGAGCTAGAAACACAAGCATTATGTATTACTGTTGGAGCTAGAAACACAAGCATTATATATTACTGTACTGTTTGAGCCAGAAACACAAGCATTATATATTACTGTACTGTTGGAGCTAGAAACACAAGCATTATGTATTACTGTACTGTTGGAGCTAGAAACACAAGCATTATGTATTACTGTACTGTTGGAGCTAGAAACACAAGCATTAGGTATTACTGTTGGAGCTAGAAACACAAGCATTATGTATTACTGACTGTTGGAGCTAGAAACACAAGCATTATATATTACTGTACTGTTGGAGCTAGAAACACAAGCATTATGTATTACTGTTGGAGCTAGAAACACAAGCATTATATATTACTGACTGTTGGAGCTAGAAACACAAGCATTATGTATTACTGTACTGTTGGAGCTACTGTAGAAAAACAAGCATTATATATTACTGTACTGTTGGAGCTAGAAACACAAGCATTATATATTACTGTACTGTTGGAGCTAGAAACACAAGCATTATATATTACTGACTGTTGGAGCTAGAAACACAAGCATTATGTATTACTGTACTGTTGGAGCTAGAAACACAAACATTATGTATTACTGTACTGTTGGAGCTAGAAACACAAACATTATGTATTACTGTACTGTTGGAGCTAGAAACACAAGCATTATGAATTACTGTACTGTTGGAGCTAGAAACACAAGCATTATATATTACTGTACTGTTGGAGCTAGAAACACAAGCATTATATATTACTGACTGTTGGAGCTAGAAACACAAGCATTATGTATTACTGTACTGTTGGAGCTAGAAACACAAGCATTATGTATTACTGTACTGTTGGAGCTAGAAACACAAGCATTATATATTACTGTCCTGGTGGAGCTAGAAACACAAGCATTATGTATTACTGTACTGTTGGAGCTAGAAACACAAGCATTATATATTACTGTACTGTTGGAGCTAGAAACACAAGCATTATATATAACTGTACTGTTGGAGCTAGAAACACAAGCATTATATATTACTGACTGTTGGAGCTACTGTAGAAACACAAGCATTATGTATTACTGTACTGTTGGAGCTAGAAACACAAGCATTATATATTACTGTACTGTTGGAGCTAGAAACACAAGCATTATGTATTACTGTACTGTTGGAGCTAGAAACATAAGCATTATGTATTACTGTACCGTTGGAGCTAGAAACACAAGCATTATATATTACTGTACTGTTGGAGCTAGAAACACAAGCATTATATATTACTGACTGTTGGAGCTAGAAACACAAGCATTATGTATTACTGTACTGTTGGAGCTAGAAACACAAGCATTATGTATTACTGTTGGAGGTAGAAACACAAGCATTATATATTACTGTACTGTTGGAGCTAGAAACACAAGCATTTCCCTGCTCCTTCGATAACATCTGCAAAATATCTATTTTGCTCTCCCTCTCTCTCACTCTCTCGCTCTTTCTCTCTCTCTCTGTATCTCTGTATCTCTCTCTTCCCCTCTCTCTCCCCCATCTTCCTCCCTCCCCGCCAGCCTTTGAGGAGCCAGTCCCTGATGACCGTTACCATGGTATCTACTTTGCGATGCTATTGGCCGGCGTGGGCTTCCTGCTTCCCTACAATAGCTTCATCACCGACGTGGACTACCTTCACCACAAGTTCCAGGGTAACACACACACACACACACACACACACACACACACACACACAGACACACACACACACACACACAGACACACACACACACACACACATGCAGTATTGTAGTGACCCTGCATTCACAAGCACATAGACTATATCAATGGAACCCGCTTTCTTGAAGCCGTATCCTGACCCCGAACCTTGTGGATTTGACAAGCTCACTGTCTCCCTATTTGATTACAGGACAGAGAGAGGTAGAGAGGGAAGATACCAGAGTTTACTGGGAAATAGACCCCAGTGTTAAACTCCTGTTGTAGAGACAGCAGTCTGGACCACCAGACGACCCCAGTGTTATAATGCTGTTGTAGAGACAGCAGTCTGGACCACCAGACGACCCCAGTGTTATAATGCTGTTGTAGAGACAGCAGTCTGGACCACCAGACGACCCCAGTGTTATAATGCTGTTGTAGAGACAGCGGTCTGGACCACCAGACGACCCCAGTGTTATAATGCTGTTGTAGAGACAGCGGTCTGGACCACCAGACGACCCCAGTGTTATAATGCTGTTGTAGAGACAGCAGTCTGGACCACCAGACGACCCCAGTGTTATAATGCTGTTGTAGAGACAGCAGTCTGGACCACCAGACGACCCCAGTGTTATACTGCTGTTGTAGAGACAGCGGTCTGGACCACCAGACGACCCCAGTGTTATAATGCTGTTGTAGAGACAGCGGTCTGGACCACCAGACGACCCCAGTGTTATAATGCTGTTGTAGAGACAGCGGTCTGGACCACCAGACGACCCCAGTGTTATAATGCTGTTGTAGAGACAGCGGTCTGGACCACCAGACGACCCCAGTGTTATAATGCTGTTGTAGAGACAGCGGTCTGGACCACCAGACGACCCCAGTGTTATAATGCTGTTGTAGAGACAGCGGTCTGGACCACCAGACGACCCCAGTGTTATAATGCTGTTGTAGAGACAGCGGTCTGGACCACCAGACGACCCCAGTGTTATAATGCTGTTGTAGAGACAGCGGTCTGGACCACCAGACGACCCCAGTGTTATAATGCTGTTGTAGAGACAGCGGTCTGGACCACCAGACGACCCCAGTGTTATAATGCTGTTGTAGAGACAGCGGTCTGGACCACCAGACGACCCCAGTGTTATAATGCTGTTGTAGAGACAGCGGTCTGGACCACCAGACGACCCCAGTGTTATAATGCTGTTGTAGAGACAGCGGTCTGGACCACCAGACGACCCCAGTGTTATAATGCTGTTGTAGAGACAGCGGTCTGGACCACCAGACGACCCCAGTGTTATAATGCTGTTGTAGAGACAGCGGTCTGGACCACCAGACGACCCCAGTGTTATAATGCTGTTGTAGAGACAGCGGTCTGGACCACCAGACGACCCCAGTGTTATAATGCTGTTGTAGAGACAGCGGTCTGGACCACCAGACGACCCCAGTGTTATAATGCTGTTGTAGAGACAGCGGTCTGGACCACCAGACGACCCCAGTGTTATAATGCTGTTGTAGAGACAGCGGTCTGGACCACCAGACGACCCCAGTGTTATAATGCTGTTGTAGAGACAGCGGTCTGGACCACCAGACGACCCCAGTGTTATAATGCTGTTGTAGAGACAGCGGTCTGGACCACCAGACGACCCCAGTGTTATAATGCTGTTGTAGAGACAGCGGTCTGGACCACCAGACGACCCCAGTGTTATAATGCTGTTGTAGAGACAGCGGTCTGGACCACCAGACGACCCCAGTGTTATAATGCTGTTGTAGAGACAGCAGTCTGGACCACCAGACGACCCCAGTGTTATAATGCTGTTGTAGAGACAGCAGTCTGGACCACCAGACGACCCCAGTGTTATAATGCTGTTGTAGAGACAGCGGTCTGGACCACCAGACGACCCCAGTGTTATAATGCTGTTGTAGAGACAGCGGTCTGGACCACCAGACGACCCCAGTGTTATAATGCTGTTGTAGAGACAGCGGTCTGGACCACCAGACGACCCCAGTGTTATAATGCTGTTGTAGAGACAGCAGTCTGGACCACCAGACGACCCCAGTGTTATAATGCTGTTGTAGAGACAGCAGTCTGGACCACCAGACGACCCCAGTGTTATAATGCTGTTGTAGAGACAGCGGTCTGGACCACCAGACGACCCCAGTGTTATAATGCTGTTGTAGAGACAGCGGTCTGGACCACCAGACGACCCCAGTGTTATAATGCTGTTGTAGAGACAGCGGTCTGGACCACCAGACGACCCCAGTGTTATAATGCTGTTGTAGAGACAGCGGTCTGGACCACCAGACGACCCCAGTGTTATAATGCTGTTGTAGAGACAGCGGTCTGGACCACCAGACGACCCCAGTGTTATAATGCTGTTGTAGAGACAGCGGTCTGGACCACCAGACGACCCCAGTGTTATAATGCTGTTGTAGAGACAGCGGTCTGGACCACCAGACGACCCCAGTGTTATAATGCTGTTGTAGAGACAGCGGTCTGGACCACCAGACGACCCCAGTGTTATAATGCTGTTGTAGAGACAGCGGTCTGGACCACCAGACGACCCCAGTGTTATAATGCTGTTGTAGAGACAGCAGTCTGGACCACCAGACGACCCCAGTGTTATAATGCTGTTGTAGAGACAGCGGTCTGGACCACCAGACGACCCCAGTGTTATAATGCTGTTGTAGAGACAGCAGTCTGGACCACCAGACGACCCCAGTGTTATAATGCTGTTGTAGAGACAGCGGTCTGGACCACCAGACGACCCCAGTGTTATAATGCTGTTGTAGAGACAGCGGTCTGGACCACCAGACGACCCCAGTGTTATAATGCTGTTGTAGAGACAGCGGTCTGGACCACCAGACGACCCCAGTGTTATAATGCTGTTGTAGAGACAGCGGTCTGGACCACCAGACGACCCCAGTGTTATAATGCTGTTGTAGAGACAGCGGTCTGGACCACCAGACGACCCCAGTGTTATAATGCTGTTGTAGAGACAGCGGTCTGGACCACCAGACGACCCCAGTGTTATAATGCTGTTGTAGAGACAGCGGTCTGGACCACCAGACGACCCCAGTGTTATAATGCTGTTGTAGAGACAGCGGTCTGGACCACCAGACGACCCCAGTGTTATAATGCTGTTGTAGAGACAGCGGTCTGGACCACCAGACGACCCCAGTGTTATAATGCTGTTGTAGAGACAGCGGTCTGGACCACCAGACGACCCCAGTGTTATAATGCTGTTGTAGAGACAGCGGTCTGGACCACCAGACGACCCCAGTGTTATAATGCTGTTGTAGAGACAGCGGTCTGGACCACCAGACGACCCCAGTGTTATAATGCTGTTGTAGAGACAGCAGTCTGGACCACCAGACGACCCCAGTGTTATAATGCTGTTGTAGAGACAGCGGTCTGGACCACCAGACGACCCCAGTGTTATAATGCTGTTGTAGAGACAGCGGTCTGGACCACCAGACGACCCCAGTGTTATAATGCTGTTGTAGAGACAGCAGGTCTGGACCACCAGACGACCCCAGTGTTATAATGCTGTTGTAGAGACAGCGGTCTGGACCACCAGACGACCCCAGTGTTATAATGCTGTTGTAGAGACAGCGGTCTGGACCACCAGACGACCCCAGTGTTATAATGCTGTTGTAGAGACAGCGGTCTGGACCACCAGACGACCCCAGTGTTATAATGCTGTTGTAGAGACAGCGGTCTGGACCACCAGACGACCCCAGTGTTATAATGCTGTTGTAGAGACAGCGGTCTGGACCACCAGACGACCCCAGTGTTATAATGCTGTTGTAGAGACAGCGGTCTGGACCACCAGACGACCCCAGTGTTATAATGCTGTTGTAGAGACAGCGGTCTGGACCACCAGACGACCCCAGTGTTATAATGCTGTTGTAGAGACAGCGGTCTGGACCACCAGACGACCCCAGTGTTATAATGCTGTTGTAGAGACAGCGGTCTGGACCACCAGACGACCCCAGTGTTATAATGCTGTTGTAGAGACAGCGGTCTGGACCACCAGACGACCCCAGTGTTATAATGCTGTTGTAGAGACAGCGGTCTGGACCACCAGACGACCCCAGTGTTATAATGCTGTTGTAGAGACAGCAGTCTGGACCACCAGACGACCCCAGTGTTATAATGCTGTTGTAGAGACAGCGGTCTGGACCACCAGACGACCCCAGTGTTATAATGCTGTTGTAGAGACAGCGGTCTGGACCACCAGACGACCCCAGTGTTATAATGCTGTTGTAGAGACAGCGGTCTGGACCACCAGACGACCCCAGTGTTATAATGCTGTTGTAGAGACAGCGGTCTGGACCACCAGACGACCCCAGTGTTATAATGCTGTTGTAGAGACAGCAGTCTGGACCACCAGACGACCCCAGTGTTATAATGCTGTTGTAGAGACAGCGGTCTGGACCACCAGACGACCCCAGTGTTATAATGCTGTTGTAGAGACAGCGGTCTGGACCACCAGACGACCCCAGTGTTATAATGCTGTTGTAGAGACAGCGGTCTGGACCACCAGACGACCCCAGTGTTATAATGCTGTTGTAGAGACAGCGGTCTGGACCACCAGACGACCCCAGTGTTATAATGCTGTTGTAGAGACAGCGGTCTGGACCACCAGACGACCCCAGTGTTATAATGCTGTTGTAGAGACAGCGGTCTGGACCACCAGACGACCCCAGTGTTATAATGCTGTTGTAGAGACAGCGGTCTGGACCACCAGACGACCCCAGTGTTATAATGCTGTTGTAGAGACAGCGGTCTGGACCACCAGACGACCCCAGTGTTATAATGCTGTTGTAGAGACAGCGGTCTGGACCACCAGACGACCCCAGTGTTATAATGCTGTTGTAGAGACAGCGGTCTGGACCACCAGACGACCCCAGTGTTATAATGCTGTTGTAGAGACAGCGGTCTGGACCACCAGACGACCCCAGTGTTATAATGCTGTTGTAGAGACAGCAGTCTGGACCACCAGACGACCCCAGTGTTATAATGCTGTTGTAGAGACAGCGGTCTGGACCACCAGACGACCCCAGTGTTATAATGCTGTTGTAGAGACAGCGGTCTGGACCACCAGACGACCCCAGTGTTATAATGCTGTTGTAGAGACAGCGGTCTGGACCACCAGACGACCCCAGTGTTATAATGCTGTTGTAGAGACAGCGGTCTGGACCACCAGACGACCCCAGTGTTATAATGCTGTTGTAGAGACAGCGGTCTGGACCACCAGACGACCCCAGTGTTATAATGCTGTTGTAGAGACAGCGGTCTGGACCACCAGACGACCCCAGTGTTATAATGCTGTTGTAGAGACAGCGGTCTGGACCACCAGACGACCCCAGTGTTATAATGCTGTTGTAGAGACAGCAGTCTGGACCACCAGACGACCCCAGTGTTATAATGCTGTTGTAGAGACAGCGGTCTGGACCACCAGACGACCCCAGTGTTATAATGCTGTTGTAGAGACAGCGGTCTGGACCACCAGACGACCCCAGTGTTATAATGCTGTTGTAGAGACAGCGGTCTGGACCACCAGACGACCCCAGTGTTATAATGCTGTTGTAGAGACAGCGGTCTGGACCACCAGACGACCCCAGTGTTATAATGCTGTTGTAGAGACAGCGGTCTGGACCACCAGACGACCCCAGTGTTATAATGCTGTTGTAGAGACAGCGGTCTGGACCACCAGACGACCCCAGTGTTATAATGCTGTTGTAGAGACAGCGGTCTGGACCACCAGACGACCCCAGTGTTATAATGCTGTTGTAGAGACAGCAGTCTGGACCACCAGACGACCCCAGTGTTATAATGCTGTTGTAGAGACAGCGGTCTGGACCACCAGACGACCCCAGTGTTATAATGCTGTTGTAGAGACAGCGGTCTGGACCACCAGACGACCCCAGTGTTATAATGCTGTTGTAGAGACAGCGGTCTGGACCACCAGACGACCCCAGTGTTATAATGCTGTTGTAGAGACAGCGGTCTGGACCACCAGACGACCCCAGTGTTATAATGCTGTTGTAGAGACAGCGGTCTGGACCACCAGACGACCCCAGTGTTATAATGCTGTTGTAGAGACAGCGGTCTGGACCACCAGACGACCCCAGTGTTATAATGCTGTTGTAGAGACAGCAGTCTGGACCACCAGACGACCCCAGTGTTATAATGCTGTTGTAGAGACAGCAGTCTGGACCACCAGACGACCCCAGTGTTATACTGCTGTTGTAGAGACAGCGGTCTGGACCACCAGACGACCCCAGTGTTATAATGCTGTTGTAGAGACAGCGGTCTGGACCACCAGACGACCCCAGTGTTATAATGCTGTTGTAGAGACAGCGGTCTGGACCACCAGACGACCCCAGTGTTATAATGCTGTTGTAGAGACAGCAGTCTGGACCACCAGACGACCCCAGTGTTATAATGCTGTTGTAGAGACAGCAGTCTGGACCACCAGACGACCCCAGTGTTATAATGCTGTTGTAGAGACAGCAGTCTGGACCACCAGACGACCCCAGTGTTATACTGCTGTTGTAGAGACAGCGGTCTGGACCACCAGACGACCCCAGTGTTATAATGCTGTTGTAGAGACAGCGGTCTGGACCACCAGACGACCCCAGTGTTATAATGCTGTTGTAGAGACAGCAGGTCTGGACCACCAGACGACCCCAGTGTTATAATGCTGTTGTAGAGACAGCAGTCTGGACCACCAGACGACCCCAGTGTTATAATGCTGTTGTAGAGACAGCGGTCTGGACCACCAGACGACCCCAGTGTTATAATGCTGTTGTAGAGACAGCAGTCTGGACCACCAGACGACCCCAGTGTTATAATGCTGTTGTAGAGACAGCGGTCTGGACCACCAGACGACCCCAGTGTTATAATGCTGTTGTAGAGACAGCGGTCTGGACCACCAGACGACCCCAGTGTTATAATGCTGTTGTAGAGACAGCGGTCTGGACCACCAGACGACCCCAGTGTTATAATGCTGTTGTAGAGACAGCGGTCTGGACCACCAGACGACCCCAGTGTTATAATGCTGTTGTAGAGACAGCAGTCTGGACCACCAGACGACCCCAGTGTTATAATGCTGTTGTAGAGACAGCGGTCTGGACCACCAGACGACCCCAGTGTTATAATGCTGTTGTAGAGACAGCGGTCTGGACCACCAGACGACCCCAGTGTTATAATGCTGTTGTAGAGACAGCGGTCTGGACCACCAGACGACCCCAGTGTTATAATGCTGTTGTAGAGACAGCGGTCTGGACCACCAGACGACCCCAGTGTTATAATGCTGTTGTAGAGACAGCAGTCTGGACCACCAGACGACCCCAGTGTTATAATGCTGTTGTAGAGACAGCGGTCTGGACCACCAGACGACCCCAGTGTTATAATGCTGTTGTAGAGACAGCGGTCTGGACCACCAGACGACCCCAGTGTTATAATGCTGTTGTAGAGACAGCAGTCTGGACCACCAGACGACCCCAGTGTTATAATGCTGTTGTAGAGACAGCGGTCTGGACCACCAGACGACCCCAGTGTTATAATGCTGTTGTAGAGACAGCAGTCTGGACCACCAGACGACCCCAGTGTTATAATGCTGTTGTAGAGACAGCGGTCTGGACCACCAGACGACCCCAGTGTTATAATGCTGTTGTAGAGACAGCGGTCTGGACCACCAGACGACCCCAGTGTTATAATGCTGTTGTAGAGACAGCGGTCTGGACCACCAGACGACCCCAGTGTTATAATGCTGTTGTAGAGACAGCGGTCTGGACCACCAGACGACCCCAGTGTTATAATGCTGTTGTAGAGACAGCGGTCTGGACCACCAGACGACCCCAGTGTTATAATGCTGTTGTAGAGACAGCGGTCTGGACCACCAGACGACCCCAGTGTTATAATGCTGTTGTAGAGACAGCGGTCTGGACCACCAGACGACCCCAGTGTTATAATGCTGTTGTAGAGACAGCAGGTCTGGACCACCAGACGACCCCAGTGTTATAATGCTGTTGTAGAGACAGCGGTCTGGACCACCAGACGACCCCAGTGTTATAATGCTGTTGTAGAGACAGCGGTCTGGACCACCAGACGACCCCAGTGTTATAATGCTGTTGTAGAGACAGCGGTCTGGACCACCAGACGACCCCAGTGTTATAATGCTGTTGTAGAGACAGCGGTCTGGACCACCAGACGACCCCAGTGTTATAATGCTGTTGTAGAGACAGCAGTCTGGACCACCAGACGACCCCAGTGTTATAATGCTGTTGTAGAGACAGCAGTCTGGACCACCAGACGACCCCAGTGTTATAATCCTGTTGTAGAGACAGCGGTCTGGACCACCAGACGACCCCAGTGTTATAATGCTGTTGTAGAGACAGCGGTCTGGACCACCAGACGACCCCAGTGTTATAATGCTGTTGTAGAGACAGCGGTCTGGACCACCAGACGACCCCAGTGTTATAATGCTGTTGTAGAGACAGCAGTCTGGACCACCAGACGACCCCAGTGTTATAATGCTGTTGTAGAGACAGCAGTCTGGACCACCAGACGACCCCAGTGTTATAATGCTGTTGTAGAGACAGCGGTCTGGACCACCAGACGACCCCAGTGTTATAATGCTGTTGTAGAGACAGCGGTCTGGACCACCAGACGACCCCAGTGTTATAATGCTGTTGTAGAGACAGCGGTCTGGACCACCAGACGACCCCAGTGTTATAATGCTGTTGTAGAGACAGCGGTCTGGACCACCAGACGACCCCAGTGTTATAATGCTGTTGTAGAGACAGCGGTCTGGACCACCAGACGACCCCAGTGTTATAATGCTGTTGTAGAGACAGCGGTCTGGACCACCAGACGACCCCAGTGTTATAATGCTGTTGTAGAGACAGCAGTCTGGACCACCAGACGACCCCAGTGTTATAATGCTGTTGTAGAGACAGCAGTCTGGACCACCAGACGACCCCAGTGTTATAATGCTGTTGTAGAGACAGCAGTCTGGACCACCAGACGACCCCAGTGTTATAATGCTGTTGTAGAGACAGCGGTCTGGACCACCAGACGACCCCAGTGTTATAATGCTGTTGTAGAGACAGCGGTCTGGACCACCAGACGACCCCAGTGTTATAATGCTGTTGTAGAGACAGCGGTCTGGACCACCAGACGACCCCAGTGTTATAATGCTGTTGTAGAGACAGCGGTCTGGACCACCAGACGACCCCAGTGTTATAATGCTGTTGTAGAGACAGCGGTCTGGACCACCAGACGACCCCAGTGTTATAATGCTGTTGTAGAGACAGCGGTCTGGACCACCAGACGACCCCAGTGTTATAATGCTGTTGTAGAGACAGCGGTCTGGACCACCAGACGACCCCAGTGTTATAATGCTGTTGTAGAGACAGCGGTCTGGACCACCAGACGACCCCAGTGTTATAATGCTGTTGTAGAGACAGCAGTCTGGACCACCAGACGACCCCAGTGTTATAATGCTGTTGTAGAGACAGCAGTCTGGACCACCAGACGACCCCAGT
>NW_026600438.1:230147-267957 GCF_029448725.1 Salvelinus fontinalis | reverse complement strand
TGTCTAGGATCAGCGTGGCGCTAGCGGCACACCCCCCCCCCCCCCCACTGAAAAACCAGTGCCGCGAAATTCAAAAAAAATATATTTTTAAAATATTTAACTTTCACACATTAAAGTCCAATACAGCTAATGAAAGACACAGATCTTGTGAATCCAGTCAACATTTCCGATTTTTAAAATGTTTTACAGGGAAGACACAATATGTAAAGATGTACATCTATTACCTAAAAACACATTAGCATAATCCACCATCTTTTATTTGTCCACCAACACCAGTAGCCATCACCAATTCGGCTAAACTAAGATATTTATAGCCCCTAACCAACAAAAAAACTCATTAGATGACAGTCTGATAACATATTTATGGTATGGGATAGGTTTTGTTAGAAAAAAGTGCATATTTCAGGTAGATGGCATAGTTTACAATTGCACCCACCATCACAAATGGACTAGAATAATTACAATGAGCAACGTGTTTACCTAACTACTAATCATCAAACATTTCGTAAAAATACACAGCATACACGAATCGAAAGACACAGATCCTGTGAATACAGACAATATTTCAGATTTTCTAAGTGTCTTACAGCGAAAACACAATAAATCGTTATATTAGCTTAGCACATAGCAATTAGCAGCCCAGCATTGATTCTAGCCAAAGTGAGCGATAAAAGTCAACATCGCCAAAAGATATTAATTTTTTCACTAACCTTCTCAGAATTCTTCCGATGACACTCCTGTAACATCACATTACAACATGCATATACAGTTTGATCGAAAATGTTTATATTTAGCCACCAAAATCATGGTTAGACAATGTGAAATGTAACTCAGCTGGTCAGAATTTGTCCTTGCGCCACTTAGACAGTGATCTACTCTTATACATAAATACTCATAAACGTGACTAAAAAATATAGGGTGGACAGGGATTGATAGACAATTTAATTCTTAATACAATTGCGTTATTACATTTTTTAATTTATCCTTACTTTTCAATACAGTTTGCGCCAAGCGAAGCTACGTCAAAAAACATGGCGTCCTAAGCCACTAAAATGTTTCGACAGAAACACGATTTATCATAATAAAAATGTCCTACCTTGAGCTGTTCTTCCATCAGTATCTTGGGCAAAGGATCCTTTCTTGGGAGAAATCGTCTTTTGGTGGAAAGCTGTCCTCTTGCCATGTGGAAATGTCAACTACGTTCGGGATGAACTGAAAAGCGTGCCCAACTTTTCACATCGTTGCAAAAATAAATGTCCCAAAATCGCACTAAACGGATATAAATTGCTATAAAACGCTTTAAATTAACTACTTTATGATGTTTGTAACTCCTATAACGAGTGAAAAGATGACCGGAGAAATATAACAGGCTAAACTAACGCTTGGAACAGGAGAGGGTCGGTGTCTTCCACGCGCGTTACGCAGCAAGAAAAGACTTGCTAGCTAAAGGTTTTTTTCATTTGTAGGGCCTGTGAACGAGCAATCGAGCCCGTTGGAATCGTCATTACGTAAAGGCATCCAGGGGAAGACGTAAGAAGTGTCCGTATAGTCATAGCAACGACAGTGCCCTTTTAACTGACTTCAGAAAAGTGGCCAACATTTCTCAAATCTGACTCCATGTCAGGGAAATTGCTGTAGAATGGGCTCTGTTCCACTTAGAGACAAAATTTCAACTCCTATAGAAACTATAGACTGTTTTCTATCCAATAATAATAATAATATGCATATTGTACGATCAAGGATTTTGTGGGAAGCCGTTTAAAAAATTAGCCACATTAGCATAAATAGTCTAAACAGCGCCCCCATCCCCAACAGGTTAAACAGATTTATAAACGAGTGGTGTGCTGTGGATTTCAGCGATTAATTTTTTTGGTTTTTGTCGACAGATTACTCATTTTAGAAACATGCAACAGACCAGTAAATAACTTTCCTGTTAATCTCCAATACACCGAATGACAGCCAGGTTTAAATACACCAGATGACAGCCAGGTTTAAATACACCGGATGACAGCCAGGTTTAAATACACCGGATGACAGCCAGGTTTAAATACACCGAATGACAGCCAGGTTTAAATACACCGGATGACAGCCAGGTTTAAATACACCGAATGACAGCCAGGTTTAAATACACCGGATGACAGCCAGGTGTGAATACACGGGATGACAGCCAGGTTTAAATACACCGGATGACAGCCAGGTTTAAATACACCGGATGACAGCCAGGTGTAAATACACCGGATGACAGCCAGGGTTAAATACACCGAATGACAGCCAGGTTTAAATACACCGAATGACAACCAGGTTTAAATACACCGGATGACAACCAGGTTTAAATACACCGGATGACAACCAGGTTTAAATACACCGGATGACAGCCAGGTTTAAATACACCGGATGACAGCCAGGTTTAAATACACCGGATGACAGCCAGGTTTAAATACACCGGATGACAGCCAGGTTTAAATACACCGAATGACAGCCAGGTTTAAATACACCGAATGACAGCCAGGTTTAAATACACCGGATGACAGCCAGGTTTAAATACACCGGATGACAGCCAGGTTTAAATACACCGGATGACAGCCAGGTTTAAATACACCGGATGACAGCCAGGTTTAAATACACCGAATGACAGCCAGGTTTAAATACACCGGATGACAGCCAGGTTTAAATACACCGAATGACAGCCAGGTTTAAATACACCGGATGACAGCCATGTTTAAATACACCGGATGACAGCCAGGTTTAAATACACCGAATGACAGCCAGGGTTAAATACACCGAATGACAGCCAGGTTTAAATACACCGAATGACAGCCAGGGTTAAATACACCGGATGACAGCCAGGTTTAAATACACCGGATGACAGCCAGGGTTAAATACACCGGATGACAGCCAGGGGTAAATACACCGTCTGACAGCCAGGTTTAAATACACCGGATGACAGGTCAACGTTTTACATCTTGAATCCATATGATCAAGGCGTGTCTCACAATTACAACCCAAACTAAATCCCTCATTAAAAAATGTGCACTTCAACTCACTACCGTACAATTAACAAGGGAATTAAAAAATATATATATCCGTCTTTTCAACTGTCTAATGAGAGAGCAAATAAACAATCAATCAATTATAATAAACGACATCTAATCACGGCTGATGAGGCTTGAATATCATTAAAACTACAACAACAACACTGGTAACGTCCCTAATGGCCCTCTATTCCCTTACGTAGCGCCCTACCCCTGACTACATCCCACTGTAGAGGGAATAGGGGGCCATTTTGGGATAAAGCCATGCTATTCATCTACTTCCTGTTCTTCGTCTCCAGCGTCATCTGTCAGCCTCGGAGGACAATACAGCCTGATTATCTCATCTAATCCACGTTTTAGGATAACATTATTTTTTTACACGATAAAGGCTAACCGATCGTTCACTTCTTCTTCTTCTTCTGTTGATTTGTACTAATGTTACTGATTGGACCAGAGCTAATGATGCGTCCCAATTAAAATGGAGGTTTAATTGTGTGTGTTATCAAGTGGAGAACGCTCGTACTTCTGGGTCGTTTAAAAAAAAATTAAAGGCAAAGCAGACTTGATTTTTATTCTCTCTTCCATTTATAATGCTGTAGACACACACACACACACACACACACACACACACACACACACACACACACACACACACACACACGCACACACACACACACGCACGCACGCACGCACGCACACACACACACACTCACTCACATAATGCTGTACCTTAGGATGATGTTTTTACAGAGTCACACTCAGTAACTGTCACCAGATTGTGTTAAATGTAGTATTCACATTTAACAGCATCACTAACCCAGTGGGCAAAACTGGGTGAATTGACTTCTTTTTGACCTTCTAGATGTGTCTTAGCTATCTTGTGTATTGTTTGTGCACGCACTCACTCACTCACCCGCACACACACACACACACGCACGCACGCACGCACGCACGCACACACACACACACACACACACACACACACACACACACACACACACACACACACACACACACACACACACACACACACACACACACACACACACACACACACACACACACACACACACACAGCCACGTGTCTGAAGTGGTTCAGCTCCACAGGTAAATCTCCAGTCTGTCCTCCCTCATTAAAACTATAATGTTAATGTCGCCCCAATGACGTTTTCTACTCTGACATTTTCACCGACTCAAATCGAATGCATAATAATCAAATGAATTAACATTTGTTATTGTTTAAAAGCTAATTACGAATATAAAAAATAAATAAAGGAGAAATCATGGCGTTGGCCAGCCAGAAATGTTTTAATTGCAACATCTGCCAGACGGACGACAGGATAAAGAACCCTAACAGGAGAAGAAAACGACCTTGAAAAGGGCATCGTCACCTGTTTCATTTAATGGCTGCGTCTCATGGAACCCTATTTCACATTTAGTGCACTACGTTTCGGGGGGGGGGGGGGGGGGCTGTGGTCAGTAGTAGTTCATTAATAGTAGGAAATAGAGGGCCAATTTGGGAGTCGGCCCATTGAGTCGAAAAAGAAAGCAACATTCACAGCAACATTCGTTTGTTTAGTAATGAAGTTGGCCAGTCTCTTTTTACAATTAGCCTCATGCAAACTTACAGTTAGCCAATCAACACACAGACAGACCACCGATACAAAGTAATTACAGCGGGTTCTGATGAGGAACAGGGGCTTTAAAATGCAAATAGCGTCAGGGAGGACGGAGGACTTTACCACAAAGCCAGTGGCTTGGTGCCGATATGAGGTGTGTGTGTGTGTGTGTTTCATAATTAATCGGTGTGTGTGTGTGTGTGTGTGTGTTCCTTAAAGAATAAGTGGTTAATGCATTATTAAAGGCTGCCTGGGGTTGTCCCTGTTACAGGGCCTGTTTCTAGAGGTGTAAATACAAGCCAGGCTACTTTCCCTCAAAGGATATGCAGGATGTGAAATTAGGACCCAATGCATATTGATGTAATAGATGAATCCTAAATGGAACCCTATTCACTAGTATTCACCATTGGGCCCTGGTCAAAAGAAGTGCACTAAATAGGGAATAGGGTGTAATTTGTGACACACACTAGGTGTGTTAAAGCTATGCATAATAAATGTAGGTTGTGAGTCCTAAATGGTGCGTCCTCTTTTACCTACACAGAGAGCACTATGGGGCCCTGGTCCAAAACTAGTGCACTACATAGGGGACTGGGGGAATGGGGTGCTGTTTGAGACGTCTCCGTGATCTGTGTGCAACCATTCCACGTTATTACCAAGGAAGCTATATGTGTGAATGTCCAAGGTGTCCCCGTGATATATATACTATATGTGTGAATGTCCAAGGTGTCCCCGTGATATATATACTATATGTGTGAATGTCCGTGATATATATGCTATATGTGTGAATGTCCAAGGTTTCTCTGTGATCTATATACTATATCTGTGAATGTCCAAGGTGTCCCCGTGATATATATACTATATGTGTGAATGTCCAAGGTGTCCCCGTGATATATATATATATACTATATGTGTGAATGTCCAAGGTGTCCCCGTGATATATATACTATATGTGTGAATGTCCAAGGTGTCCCCGTGATCTACATACTATATGTGTGAATGTTCAAGGTGACTCCGTGATATATATACTATATGTGTGAATGTCCACAATATTTTAAGCTATGTAGATCAGTGTAATCGTTTAACATATTTATTTTTACAATTCATCTTGACTTCAATTCTCTTTCACAAGTTGTCTTGAATTAGCCCTCTTTTACACAGTGTTAGAGTTGGAGACGAGAGCTTTAGTTTAGTGAATAACCCCAGTCACAGTTTTAGAGAGCTTTAGTTTAGTGATTAACCCCAGTCACAGTGTTAGAGAGGTTTAGTTTAGTGATTAACCCCAGTCACAGTGTTAGAGAGCTTTAGTTTAGTGATTAACACCAGTCACAGTGTTAGATAGCTTTAGTTTAGTGATTAACCCCAGTCACAATGTTAGAGAGTAGGAGACGAGAGCTTTAGTTTAGTGATTAACCCCAGTCACAGTGTTAGAGAGTCAGAGACGAGAGCTTTAGTTTAGTGATTAACCCCAGTCACAGTGTTAGATAGCTTTAGTTTAGTGATTAACACCAGTCACATTGTTAGAGAGCTTTAGTTTAGTGATTAACCCCAGTCACAGTGTTAGAGAGTCGGAGACGAGAGCTTTAGTTTAGTGATTAACCCCAGTCACAGTGTTAGAGAGTCGGAGACGAGAGCTTTAGTTTAGTGATTAACCCCAGTCACAGTGTTAGAGCGCTTTAGTTTAGTGATTAACCCCAGTCACAGTGTTAGAGAGTCGGAGTCGAGAGCTTTAGTTTAGTGATTCACCCCAGTCACAGTGTTAGAGAGCTTTAGTTTAGTGATTCACCCCAGTCACAGTGTTAGAGAGCTTTAGTTTAGTGATTAACCCCAGTCACAGTGTTAGAGAGCTTTAGTTTAGTGATTAACCCCAGTCACAGTGTTAGAGCGCTTTAGTTTAGTGATTAACCCCAGTCACAGTGTTAGAGAGCTTTAGTTTAGTGATTAACCCCAGTCACAGTGTTAGAGACAGAGGAGACGAGAGCTTTAGTTTAGTGATTCACCCCAGTCACAGTGTTAGAGAGTCGGAGACGAGAGCTTTAGTTTAGTGATTAACCCCAGTCACAGTGTTAGAGAGTCGGAGAGGAGAGCTTTAGTTTAGTGATTAACCCCAGTCACAGTGTTAGAGAGTCGGAGACGAGAGCTTTAGTTTAGTGATTAACCCCAGTCACAGTGTTAGAGAGCTTTAGTTTAGTGATTAACCCCAGTCACAGTGTTAGAGAGCCTTAGTTTAGTGATTAACCCCAGTCACAGTGTTAGAGACAGAGAGGAGACCTTTAGTTTAGTGATTAACCCCAGTCACAGTGTTAGAGGAGACTAGAGCTTTAGTTTAGTGATTAACCCCAGTCACAGTGTTAGAGAGCTTTAGTTTAGTGATTAACCCCAGTCAAAGTATTAGAGAGCTTTAGTTTAGTGATTAATCCCAGTCACAGTGTTAGAGAGCTTTAGTTTAGTGATTAACCCCAGTCACAGTGTTAGAGACAGAGGAGACGAGAGCTTTAGTTTAGTGATTAACCCCAGTCACAGTGTTAGAGACAGAGGAGACGAGAGCTTTAGTTTAGTGATTAACCCCAGTCACAGTGTTAGAGAGCTTTAGTTTAGTGATTAACCCCAGTCACAGTGTTAGAGAGCTTTAGTTTAGTGATAAACCCCAGTCACAGTGTTAGAGAGCTTTAGTTTAGTGATTAATCCCAGTCACAGTGTTAGAGAGCTTTATTTTAGTGATTAACCCCAGTCACAGTGTTAGAGACAGAGGAGACGAGAGCTTTAGTTTAGTGATTAACCCCAGTCACAGTGTTAGAGAGTCGGAGACGAGAGCTTTAGTTTAGCGATTCACCCCAGTCACAGTGTTAGAGACAGAGGAGACGAGAGCTTTAGTTTAGTGATTAACCCCAGTCACAGTGTTAGAGAGCTTTAGTTTAGTGATTAACCCCAGTCACAGTGTTAGAGAGTCGGAGACGAGAGCTTTAGTTTAGTGATTAACCCCAGTCACAGTGCTAGAGAGCTTTAGTTTAGTGATTAACCCCAGTCACAGTGTTAGAGAGTCGGAGAGGAGAGCTTTAGTTTAGTGATTAACCCCAGTCACAGTGTTAGAGAGCTTTAGTTTAGTGATTAACCCCAGTCACAGTGTTAGAGAGCTTTAGTTTAGTGATTAACCCCAGTCACAGTGTTAGAGAGCTTTAGTTTAGTGATTAAAACCAGTCACAGTGTTAGAGAGCTTTAGTTTAGTGATTAACCCCAGTCACAGTGTTAGAGGAGACGAGAGCTTTAGTTTAGTGATTAACCCCAGTCACAGTGTTAGAGAGCTTTAGTTTAGTGATTAAAACCAGTCACAGTGTTAGAGAGCTTTAGTTTAGTGATTTACCCCAGTCACAGTGTTAGAGAGCTTTAGTTTAGTGATTAATCCCAGTCAGAGTGTTAGAGGAGACGAGAGCTTTAGTTTAGTGATTAAGCCCAGTCACAGTGTAAGAGAGCTTTAGTTTAGTGATTAACCCCAGTCACAGTGTTAGAGAGCTTTAGTTTAGTGATTAACCCCAGTCACAGTGTTAGAGGAGACGAGAGCATTAGTTTAGTGATTAACCCCAGTCACAGTGTTAGAGAGCTTTAGTTTAGTGATTAACCCCAGTCACAGTGTTAGAGAGCTTTAGTTTAGTGATTAACCCCAGTCACAGTATTAGAGAGCTTTAGTTTAGTGATTAATCCCAGTCAGAGTGTTAGAGGAGACGAGAGCTTTAGTTTAGTGATTAACCCCAGTCACAGTGTTAGAGAGCTTTAGTTTAGTGATTAACCCCAGTCACAGTGTTAGAGAGTCGGAGAGGAGAGCTTAGGTTTAGTGATTAACCCCAGTCACAGTGTTAGAGGAGACGAGAGCTTTAGTTTAGTGATTAACCCCAGTCACAGTGTAAGAGAGCTTTAGTTTAGTGATTAATCCCAGTCAGTGTTAGATAGCTTTAGTTTAGTGATTAACCACAGTCACAGTGTTAGAGGAGACGAGAGCTTTAGTTTAGTGATTAACCCCAGTCACAGTGTTAGAGAGCTTTAGTTTAGTGATTAACCCCAGTCACAGTGTTAGAGAGCTTTAGTTTAGTGATTAATCCCAGTCACAGTGTTAGAGAGCTTTAGTTTAGTGATTAACCCCAGTCACAGTGTTAGAGACAGAGGAGACGAGAGCTTTAGTTTAGTGGTTAACCACAGTCACAGTGTTAGAGAGTCGGAGAGGAGAGCTTTAGTTTAGTGATTAACCCCAGTCACAGTGTTAGAGACAGAGAGGAGACCTTTAGTTTAGTGATTAACCCCAGTCACAGTGTTAGAGGAGACTAGAGCTTTAGTTTAGTGATTAAGCCCAGTCACAGTGTAAGAGAGCTTTAGTTTAGTGATTAACCCCAGTCACAGTGTTAGAGAGCTTTAGTTTAGTGATTAACCCCAGTCACAGTGTTAGAGGAGACGAGAGCTTTAGTTTAGTGATTTACCCCAGTCACAGTGTTAGAGAGCTTTAGTTTAGTGATTAATCCCAGTCAGAGTGTTAGAGGAGACGAGAGCTTTAGTTTAGTGATTAAGCCCAGTCACAGTGTAAGAGAGCTTTAGTTTAGTGATTAACCCCAGTCACAGTGTTAGAGAGCTTTAGTTTAGTGATTAACCCCAGTCACAGTGTTAGAGGAGACGAGAGCTTTAGTTTAGTGATTAACCCCAGTCACAGTGTTAGAGAGCTTTAGTTTAGTGATTAACCCCAGTCACAGTGTTAGAGAGCTTTAGTTTAGTGATTAACCCCAGTCACAGTATTAGAGAGCTTTAGTTTAGTGATTAATCCCAGTCAGAGTGTTAGAGGAGACGAGAGCTTTAGTTTAGTGATTAACCCCAGTCACAGTGTTAGAGAGCTTTAGTTTAGTGATTAACCCCAGTCACAGTGTTAGAGAGTCGGAGAGGAGAGCTTAGGTTTAGTGATTAACCCCAGTCACAGTGTTAGAGGAGACGAGAGCTTTAGTTTAGTGATTAACCCCAGTCACAGTGTAAGAGAGCTTTAGTTTAGTGATTAATCCCAGTCAGTGTTAGATAGCTTTAGTTTAGTGATTAACCACAGTCACAGTGTTAGAGGAGACGAGAGCTTTAGTTTAGTGATTAACCCCAGTCACAGTGTTAGAGAGCTTTAGTTTAGTGATTAACCCCAGTCACAGTGTTAGAGAGCTTTAGTTTAGTGATTAATCCCAGTCACAGTGTTAGAGAGCTTTAGTTTAGTGATTAACCCCAGTCACAGTGTTAGAGACAGAGGAGACGAGAGCTTTAGTTTAGTGGTTAACCACAGTCACAGTGTTAGAGAGTCGGAGAGGAGAGCTTTAGTTTAGTGATTAACCCCAGTCACAGTGTTAGAGACAGAGAGGAGACCTTTAGTTTAGTGATTAACCCCAGTCACAGTGTTAGAGGAGACTAGAGCTTTAGTTTAGTGATTAACCCCAGTCACAGTGTTAGAGAGCTTTAGTTTAGTGATTAACCCCAGTCACAGTGTTAGAGAGCTTTTGTTTAGTGATTAATCCCAGTCACAGTGTTAGAGAGCTTTAGTTGAGTGATTAACCCCAGTCACAGTGTTAGAGACAGAGGAGACGAGAGCTTTAGTTTAGTGATTAACCCCAGTCACAGTGTTAGAGACAGAGGAGACGAGAGCTTTAGTTTAGTGATTAACCCCAGTCACAGTGTTAGAGAGCTTTAGTTTAGTGATTAACCCCAGTCACAGTGTTAGAGACAGAGGAGACGAGAGCTTTAGTTTAGTAATTAACCCCAGTCACAGTGTTAGAGGAGACGAGAGCTTTAGTTTAGTGATTAACCCCAGTCACAGTGTTAGAGAGCTTTAGTTTAGTGACTAACCCCAGTCACAGTGTTAGAGAGCTTTAGTTTAGCGATTAATCCCAGTCACAGTGTTAGAAAGCTTTAGTTTAGTGATTAACCCCAGTCACAGTGTTAGAGAGCTTTAGTTTAGTGATTAACCCCAGTCACAGTGTTAGAGACAGAGGAGACGAGAGCTTTAGTTTAGTGATTAACCCCAGTCACAGTGTTAGAGAGCTTTAGTTTAGTGATTAACCCCAGTCACAGTGCTAGAGAGCTTTAGTTTAGTGATTAACCCCAGTCACAGTGTTAGAGAGCTTTAGTTTTGTGATTAACCCCAGTCACAGTGTTAGAGAGCTTTAGTTTAGTGAATAACCCCAGTCACAGTGTTAGAGGAGACGAGAGCATTAGTTTAGTGATTAACACAAGTCACAGTGTTAGAGAGCTTTAGTTTAGTGATTAATCCCAGTCACAGTGTTAGATAGCTTTAGTTTAGTGATTTACCCCAGTCACAGTGTTAGAGAGCTTTAGTTTAGTGATTAACCCCAGTCACAGTGTTAGAGAGCTTTAGTTTAGTGATTAACCCCAGTCACAGTGTTAGAGAGCTTTAGTTTAGTGATTAACCCCAGTCACAGTGTTAGAGGAGACGAGAGCATTAGTTTAGTGATTAACACCAGTCACAGTGTTAGAGAGCTTTAGTTTAGTGATTAACCTCAGTCACAGTGTTAGAGGAGACGAGAGCATTAGTTTAGTGATTAACACCATTCACAGTGTTAGAGAGCTTTAGTTTAGTGATTAATCCCAGTCGCAGTGTTAGATAGCTTTAGTTTAGTGATTAACCCCAGTCACAGTGTTAGAGGAGACGATAGCTTTAGTTTAGTGATTAACCCCAGTCACAGTGTTAGAGAGCTTTAGTTTAGTGATTAACCCCAGTCACAGTGTTAGAGAGCTTTAGTTTAGTAATTAACCCCAGTCACAGTGTTAGAGAGCTTTAGTTTAGTGATTAATCCCAGTCAGAGTGTTAGAGGAGACGAGAGCTTTAGTTTAGTGATTAACCCCAGTCACAGTGTTAGAGAGCTTTAGTTTAGTGATTAACCCCAGTCACAGTGTTAGAGAGCTTTAGTTTAGTGATTAACCCCAGTCACAGTGTTAGAGAGCTTTAGTTTTGTGATTAACCCCAGTCACAGTGTTAGAGAGCTTTAGTTTTGTGATTAACCCCAGTCACAGTGTTAGAGAGCTTTAGTTTAGTGATTAACCCCAGTCACAGTGTTAGAGGAGACGAGAGCATTAGTTTAGTGATTAACACAAGTCACAGTGTTAGAGAGCTTTAGTTTAGTGATTAATCCCAGTCACAGTGTTAGATAGCTTTAGTTTAGTGATTAACCCCAGTCACAGTGTTAGAGAGCTTTAGTTTAGTGATTAACCCCAGTCACAGTGTTAGAGAGCTTTAGTTTAGTGATTAACCCCAGTCACAGTGTTAGAGAGCTTTAGTTTAGTGATTAACCCCAGTCACAGTGTTAGAGAGCTTTAGTTTAGTGATTAACCCCAGTCACAGTGTTAGAGGAGACGAGAGCATTAGTTTAGTGATTAACACCAGTCACAGTGTTAGAGAGCTTTAGTTTAGTGATTAACCTCAGTCACAGTGTTAGAGGAGACGAGAGCATTAGTTTAGTGATTAACACCAGTCACAGTGTTAGAGAGCTTTAGTTTAGTGATTAATCCCAGTCGCAGTGTTAGATAGCTTTAGTTTAGTGATTAACCCCAGTCACAGTGTTAGAGGAGACGAGAGCTTTAGTTTAGTGATTAACCCCAGTCACAGTGTTAGAGAGCTTTAGTTTAGTGATTAACCCCAGTCACAGTGTTAGAGAGCTTTAGTTTAGTAATTAACCCCAGTCACAGTGTTAGAGAGCTTTAGTTTAGTGATTAATCCCAGTCAGAGTGTTAGAGGAGACGAGAGCTTTAGTTTAGTGATTAACCCCAGTCACAGTGTTAGAGAGCTTTAGTTTAGTGATTAACCCCAGTCACAGTGTTAGAGAGCTTTAGTTTAGTGATTAACCCCAGTCACAGTGTTAGAGAGCTTTAGTTTTGTGATTAACCCCAGTCACAGTGTTAGAGAGCTTTAGTTTAGTGATTAACCCCAGTCACAGTGTTAGAGAGCTTTAGTTTAGTGATTAATCCCAGTCACAGTGTTAGATAGCTTTAGTTTAGTGATTAACCCCAGTCACAGTGTTAGAGGAGACGAGAGCTTTAGTTTAGTGATTAACCCCAGTCACAGTGTTAGAGATCTTTAGTTTAGTGATTAACCCCAGTCACAGTGTTAGAGACCTTTAGTTTAGTGATTAACCCCAGTCACAGTGTTAGAGAGCTTTAGTTTAGTGATTAACCCCAGTCACAGTGTTAGAGAGCTTTAGTTTAGTGATTAATCCCAGTCAGAGTGTTAGAGGAGACGAGAGCTTTAGTTTAGTGATTAACCCCAGTCACAGTGTTAGAGAGCTTTAGTTTAGTGATTAACCCCAGTCACAGTGTTAGAGAGCTTTAGTTTAGTGATTAACCCCAGTCACAGTGTTAGAGAGTCGGAGAGGAGAGCTTTAGTTTAGTGATTAACCCCAGTCACAGTGTTAGAGGAGACGAGAGCTTTAGTTTAGTGATTAACCCCAGTCATAGTGTAAGAGGGATTTAGTTTAGTGATTAATCCCAGTCACAGTGTTAGATAGCTTTAGTTTAGTGATTAACCCCAGTCACAGTGTTAGAGGAGACGAGAGCTTTAGTTTAGTGATTAACCCCAGTCACAGTGTTAGAGAGCTTTAGTTTAGTGATTAACCTGTCTAGGATGAGGGTGCCGCTAGCGGCACTCCCCCCCCACCCCCACTGAAAAACCAGTGCCGCGAAATTCAAAAAAAATATTTTTTTAAATATTTAACTTTCACACATTAAAGTCCAATACAGCTAATGAAAGACACAGATCTTGTGAATCCAGCCAACATGTCCGATTTTTAAAATGTTTTACAGGGAAGACACAATATGTAAAGATGTACATCTATTACCTAAAAACACATTAGCATAATCCACCATCTTTTATTTGTCCACCAACACCAGTAGCTATCTCCAATTCGGCTAAACTAAGATATTTATAGCCCCTAACCAAGAAAAAAACTCATCAGATGACAGTCTGATAACATATTTATGGTATGGGATAGGTTTTGTTAGAAAAAAGTGCATATTTCAGGTAGATGGCATAGGTTACAATTGCACCCACCGTCACAAATGGACTAGAATAACTACATAGAGCAACGTGTTTACCTACTTACTAATCATCAAACATTTCGTAAAAATACACAGCATACACTAATCGAAAGACACAGATCCTGTGAATACAGACAATATTTCAGATTTTCTAAGTGTCTTACAGCGAAAACACAATAAATCGTTATATTAGCATAGCACATAGCACATAGCAGCCCAGCATTGATTCTAGCCAAAGTGGGCGATAACGTCAACATCGCCAAAAATATATTAATTTTTTCACTAACCTTCTCAGAATTCTTCAGATGACACTCCTGTAACATCATATTACACAATCCATATAGAGTTTGATCGAAAATGTTTATATTTAGCCACCAAAATCATGGTTAGACAATGTGAAATGTAGACAAGCTGGTAAAGAAAATGTCCTTGCGCCACTTAGACAGTGATCTACTCTTATACATAAATACTCATAAACGTGACTAAAAAATATAGGGTGGACAGGGATTGATAGACAATTTAATTCTTAATACAATTGCGTTATTACATTTTTTAATTTATCCTTACTTTTCAATACAATTTGCGCCAAGCGAAGCTACGTCAAAAAACATGGCGTCCTAAGCCACTAAAATGTTTCGACAGAAACACGATTTATCATAATAAAAATGTCCTACCTTGAGCTGTTCTTCCATCAGTATCTTGGGCAAAGGATCCTTTCTTGGGAGAAATCGTCTTTTGGTGGAAAGCTGTCCTCTTGCCATGTGGAAAAGTCAACTGCGTTCGGGATGAACTGAAAAGCGTGCCCAACTTTTCACATCGTTGCAAAAATAAATGTCCCAAAATCGCACTAAACGGATATAAATTGCTATAAAACGCTTTAAATTAACTACCTTATGATGTTTTTAACTCCTATAACGAGTGAAAAGATGACCGGAGAAATATAACAGGCTAAACTAACGCTTGGAACAGGTGCGCGCCGGTGTCCACTTTGCTCATGACGCAGCTCCCAAAGAATGACTAGCTTCAGGGTTTTTTCATTTGTAGGGCCTGTGAACGTGCAATCGACCCCGTTGGAATCGTCATCACGTAAAGGCATCCAGGGGAAGACGTAAGAAGTGTCCGTATAGTCATAGCAACGACAGTGCCCTTTTAAATGACTTCAGAAGAGTGGCCAACATTTCTCAAATCTGACTCCATGTCAGGGAAATTGCTGTAGAATGGGCTCTGTTCCACTTAGAGACAAAATTTCAACTCCTATAGAAACTATAGACTGTTTTCTATCCAATAATAATAATAATATGCATATTGTACGATCAAGGATTTTGTGGGAAGCCGTTTAAAAAATTAGCCACATTAGCATAAGTAGTCTAAACAGCGCCCCCATCCCCAACAGGTTAACCCCAGTCACAGTGTTAGAGAGCTTTAGTTTAGTGATTAACCCCAGTCACAGTGTTAGAGAGTCGGAGAGGAGAGCTTTAGTTTAGTGATTAACCCCAGTCACAGTGTTAGAGGAGACAAGAGCTTTAGTTTAGTGATTAACCCCAGTCACAGTGTTAGAGGAGACGAGAGCTTTAGTTTAGTGATTAAAACCAGTCACAGTGTAAGAGAGCTTTAGTTTAGTGATTAACCCCAGTCACAGTGATAGAGAGCTTTAGTTTAGTGATTAACCCCAGTCACAGTGTTAGAGAGCTTTAGTTTAGTGATTAATCCCAGTCAGAGTGTTAGAGGAGACGAGAGCTTTAGTTTAGTGATTAACCCCAGTCACAGTGTTAGAGAGCTTTAGTTTAGTGATTAACCCCAGTCACAGTGTTAGAGAGCTTTAGTTTAGTGATTAACCCCAGTCACAGTGTTAGAGAGTCGGAGAGGAGAGCTTTAGTTTAGTGATTAACCCCAGTCACAGTGTTAGAGGAGACAAGAGCTTTAGTTTAGTGATTAACCCCAGTCACAGTGTTAGAGGAGACGAGAGCTTTAGTTTAGTGATTAAAACCAGTCACAGTGTAAGAGAGCTTTAGTTTAGTGATTAACCCCAGTCACAGTGTTAGAGGAGACGAGAGCTTTAGTTTAGTGATTAAAACCAGTCACAGTGTAAGAGAGCTTTAGTTTAGTGATTAACCCCAGTCACAGTGTTAGAGGAGACGAGAGCTTCCACGGTTAATGAAGTTAAGCTCCGAGCTCCTCTTTCCAGATGAATTAGTCCAATAGGAATGAAGAGGAGGCCTGGATGTGTAAACAACCTATATATGCAGACAACCGATCCGGCACATGGTCTTTAATGCACAATTAGACTGGCCTCTGTCTGGGGAGCAAGCTAGGCACACACCAGGTGGGTCTCTGAAGTCTGTTCCATACATCATCCTATCACTGGTAATGGGGCGAGCGCCGACGAGAGCCAGAGTGGCGTGTGTTTCCGTGTGTGTGTGTGTGTGTGTGAAGAGGAGGAGTGTGTGTGTGTGTGTGTGTGTGTGTGTGTGTGTGTGTGTGTGTGTGTGTGTGTGTGTGTGTGTGTGTGTTTGTGAAGAGAAGGAGTGTGTGTGTGTGTGTGTGTGTGTGTGCGTTCGTACATGTGTGTGTGTGCGTGCGTGTGTGTGTGTGTGTGTGTATGAGTGTATATATAAGACCCTGTGGTATCATTCAGAACTAGGGTAAACAAACACAAGGACACCAACGTCTCATTCCAACTCTAAACCCAGAACAGAACCTAATTACAAACCACAGACGCCGGAGGACACCGACGACCAACGGGGACAGATAATGGACCCATGTACATTGTGTTAATAGGGTGTCATAGTCCTGTTATTGAAAGATACATTACAAATGGCACACGTATCTCCCCATCGGCCCACGGTGAGGGTCCCTCATTGTGTTAATAGGGTGTCATAGTCCTGTTATTGAAAGATACATTACAAATGGCACAAGTATCTCCCCATCGGCCCACGGTGTGGGTCCCTCATTGTGTTTTAGAGTGTCTTAATGTTGTTTTATGATCTGATGTTGATGCGGTAGATGATCGTGAAATCTTCGTAGACGAACACAGTAGAACGGTTCTTTACTGAAGAGCTCAGTGACTTTCAACGTGGGGATGACTCCTTCTCCAGCAAGTCAGTTTTTTTTCCAAAATGTCTTCCCTGCTAAAGTGGTGTAAAGATCGCAGTCTATTTGGACACCGTCGGGAGGAGCGGCAACGCGTTCTCTGGAGCGGTGTAAAGACAGCCGTCCATTTGGACACCGCCGGGAGTAGGGGCGATGCGTTCTCTGGAGTGGTGTAAAGATCGCTGTCCATTTGGACACCGCCGGGAGGAGTGGCAACGCGTTCTTTGGAGTGGTGTAAAGACCGCCGTCCATTTGGACACCGCCGGGAGTAGTGGCAACGCGTTCTCTGGAGTGACGAATCACGCTTCACCAATCTGACAGTCCCAACGGTCATATCTGGGGTTTTTGGCGGATGCCAGGAGAACGTCACATGCCCCAATGCATAGTGCCAACTGTAAAGTTTGGTGGAGGAATAATGGTCCGGGGATGGTTGTCATGGTTCGGGCCCGGCCCTCTAGTTCAAATGAAGGGACATCTTAACCTTACAGCATACAATGTCATTCTAGACGATTCTGTACCTCCCAGTTTGTGTTGGGTTAATGCCCTTTCCTGATTCAGCATGACAATGGCCCCCGTGCACAAAACGAGGTCCATACAGAAATGGTTTGTCGAGATCGGTGTGGAAGAACTTGACTGGCCCGCACACAGCCCTGACCTCAACCCCATCGAACACCTTTGGTGATGAATTGAACGCAACATAATTGCCCCGACCTCACTAACATGGTCAGATAACTTGTGACCGAATGGAAGCAAGTCCATCTCAGCAATGTTCCAACATCTTTAGTGGAAAGCCTTTTCCAGAAGAGTGGAGGCTGTTATAGCAGCAAAGGTACCTGGGCTGCCTGCGTGCTCTGCAGTTTGGTTTCTTGATTCCTCCCCTGTAAGTATGATGTGAACCACTGTGCTGTCAAAGCCTAGTTCCTCAAGCTTCCTCAGGAGCGCGTGGCGGTGAATAGTATCAAAAGCTTTCTTCAGGTCCAAGATGATGTGAGCTGGCTGTTACAAGATGACTTGATGTCCTGCACAACCCTGAACGCTGCTGTAGATGTTGCTGCTTGTCTTCCTAAAACCCCTTTGATAGGCTGTAAGTAGGTTGTGACGTTAGAAACAGTTAGTGACCTGAGTGTTGCACCAGTCTTTCCAACGCTTTGGAGACAGCACATAGAATTGAACCTGGACTGTATCTTGGCCACGTCCGATCTATCCCGGTGACTTGTAGATTGGTGTTATGTAAGACATTTTCTATTGACCTGGGGGATCTCCCCTTTTGAGACAGATTGAGAATATGAGTCAGTGGAATCATTATCAGTGTGGTCCTTTGGAAGCCTAGGTGGACTGTTATCTGGCCCTGTTATCCGGCCCTGTTATCTGGCCCTGTTATCCGACCCTGTTATCTGGCCCTGTTATCTGGCCCTGTTATCTGGCCCTGTTATCCGGCCCTGTTATCTGGCCCTGTTATCCTGCCCTGTTATCCGACCCTGTTATCCGGCCCTGTTATCCGACCCTGTTATCTGGCCCTGTTATCTGGCCCTGTTATCCGACCCTGTTATCTGGCCTGTTATCTGGCCCTGTTATCCGACCCTGTTATCCGGCCCTGTTATCCGGCCCTGTTATCTGGCCCTGTTATCCGACCCTGTTATCTGGCCCTGTTATCTTGCCCTGTTATCCGACCCTGTTATCTGGCCCTGTTATCTGGCCCTGTTATCCGACCCTGTTATCTGGCCCTGTTATCTGGCCCTGTTATCCGACCCTGTTATCTGGCCCTGTTATCCGGCCCTGTTATCTGGCCCTGTTATCCGACCCTGTTATCTGGCCCTGTTATCTGGCCCTGTTATCCGACCCTGTTATCTGGCCCTGTTATCTGGCCCTGTTATCCGACCCTGTTATCTGGCCCTGTTATCTTGCCCTGTTATCTGGCCCTGTTATCTGGCCCTGTTATCTGGCCCTGTTATCTGGCCCTGTTATCCGACCCTGTTATCCGGCCCTGTTATCTGGCCCTGTTATCTGGCCCTGTTATCTGGCCCTGTTATCTGGCCCTGTTATCTGGCCCTGTGGCCTTCTCCTGCTTGATCTTCAGAAGTTCATTTAGGAAACTGTTACTTCATCAACAAGCTCTAGCCCCAAAAACATGCTCAGAGTCTGAGATATACAGTTCATTCGGAAAGCATTCAGACCCCTTCACTTTTTTACACATTTTGTTACGTTACAGCCTTATTCCAAAATTGACTATATTAAACTTTTTCCTCAACAATCTACACACAATACCCCATAATAACAAAGCAAAACCAGGTTTTTAGAAAAAAAAACTGAAATAATTTATTTACATAAGTATTCAGACTTTTGCAATGAGACTCGAAATTGACGCCCAGGTGAAGCCCGTTTCCATTGAGTCCACCTGTAGTAAATTAAATTGATTAGACAGGGTTTGGAAAGGCACACACCTGTCTATATAAGGTCCCACATTTGACAGTACATGTCAGAGCAAAAACCAAGTCATGAGGTTGAAGGAATTGTCTGTTGAGCTCTGAGACAGGATTGTGAGGAGGCACAGATCTTAGTAAGGGTACCAAAAATTGTCGGCAGCATTGAAGGTCCCCAAGAACACAGTGCCCTGCATCATTCTTACTAAGTTTGGAACCACCAAGACTCTTCCTAGAGCTGGCTGCCTGACCAAACTGAGCAATTGGGGGAGAAGGCCCTCGGTCAGGGAGGTGACCAAGAACCCTATGGTCACTCTGAAAGAGCTCCAGAGTTCATCTTTGGAGATGGGAGAACCTTCCAGAAGCAAAACACATCTCTGCAGCATTCCACCAATCAGCCTTTATGGTAGAGTGGCCCGATGAAAGCCACTCCTCAGTAAAAGGCACATGACAGCCCGCTTGGAGTTTACCAAAAGACACCAAAAGGACTCTCATACCACGAGAAACAAGATTCTCTAGTGTGATTAAACCAAGATTGAACTCTTTGGCCTGAATGCCAAGTGTTACTTCTGGAGGAAACCTGGCACCATCCCTACGGTGAACCATGGTGGTGGCAGCATCCTGCTGTGGGGATGTATTTCATTAGCAGGGACTGGGAGACGAGTCCGAATCGAGGGGAAGATGAAAGGAGCAAAGTACAGAGAGATCCTTAATGAAAACCTCCTCTGGAGCGCTCAGAACCTCAGACTGGGACAACAACCCTAAGCACATAGCCAAGACAATGCAGGAGTGGTTTCGGGACAAGTATCTGAATGTCCTTGAGTGGCCCAGCCAGAGCCCGGAGAGACCTGAAAATAGCTGTGCAGTGACGCTCCCAATCCAAGAGAGGATCTGCAGAGAAGAATGGGAGAAACTCCTCAAATACAGGTGTGCTAAGCTTCTAGCGTCATACCCATCAAGACTCAAGGCTGTAATCGCTGACAAAGGTGCTTCAACAAAGTACTGAGTAAAGGTTCTGAATACTTATGTAATTGTGATAATACCTTTTTTTTAAATTTGTATTACATATACTGAAATTCATAAAAACATGTTTTTGCTTTGTTGTTATGGGGTATTGTGATGTCATTATGGGGTATTGTGATGTCATTATGGGTATTGTGATGTCGTTATGGGGTATTGTGTGTAGATTGAAGAGGGGAAAAAAACATTTAATCCATTTTAGAATAAGGCTGTAACGTAGCAAAATGGAGGGAAACGGAGGGAAAATGGAGGGAAACGTCAAAGGGTCTGAATACTTTCTGATTACACTGTATGAAAGTAAATCTTTGGAGGGAGCCTGTATTTCTTTAGAAAGCTTGGATCCATAAGATGCAACATATCCATTAACAACATATCCATTATCCATTATCCATTATCCATTATCCATTATCCATTATCCATTATCCATAAACTCTTCTGCCATTTCTAGAGGGAGATGTTCTGCCATTTCTAGAGGGAGATGTTCTGCCATTTCTAGAGGGATGTGTTCTGCCATTTCTAGAGGGAGATGTTCTGCCATTTCTACAGGGAGATGTTCTGCCATTTCTAGAGGGAGGTGTTCTGCCATTTCTAGAGGGACGTGTTCTGCCATTTCTAGAGGGAGATGTTCTGCCATTTCTAGAGGGAGATGTTCTGCCATTTCTAGAGGGAGATGTTCTGCCATTTCTAGAGGGACGTGTTCTGCCATTTCTAGAGGGACGTGTTCTGCCATTTCTAGAGGGACGTGTTCTGCCATTTCTAGAGGGACGTGTTCTGCCATTTCTAGAGGGACGTGTTCTGCCATTTCTAGAGGGACGTGTTCTGCCATTTCTAGAGGGACGTGTTCTGCCATTTCTAGAGGGAGATGTTCTGCCATTTCTAGAGGGAGGTGTTCTGCCATTTCTAGAGGGACGTGTTCTGCCATTTCTAGAGGGACGTGTTCTGCCATTTCTAGAGGGACGTGTTCTGCCATTTCTAGAGGGACGTGTTCTGCCATTTCTAGAGGGAGATGTTCTGCCATTTCTAGAGGGAGATGTTCTGCCATTTCTAGAGGGAGATGTTCTGCCATTTCTAGAGGGAGATGTTCTGCCATTTCTAGAGGGACGTGTTCTGCCATTTCTAGAGGGAGATGTTCTGCCATTTCTAGCGGGAGATGTTCTGCCATTTCTAGAGGGACGTGTTCTGCCATTTCTAGAGGGACGTGTTCTGCCATTTCTAGAGGGAGATGTTCTGCCATTTCTAGAGGGAGGTGTTCTGTCATTTCTAGAGGGAGATGTTCTGCCATTTCTAGAGGGAGATGTTCTGCCATTTCTAGAGGGAGGTGTTCTGTCATTTCTAGCGGGAGACCTTCTTGAGGCATCCTGTCTAGTTCTACTCTGTTCTTGGCATGTTGTTTTGGCTTTCCAATAAAACAGTTGATTATTTCCCACATTGCACAGTTACCTCCCTTAGATTTAGTAGTAGGTTTCCTTTTCCTTCCTCACTTCAGCAGCTACGTTGTTTCTGAGACATTGATACCCTTCCCAGTCGTTTTAATGCCTTTTGTTTTTACCTCGTTTATCTGAACAGCGTCTCTGTGACTCAGCAGGGCCTTGATGTTGTCAGTCAGCCAAGGAGATTGAGTTACTGTTTTGTTTCTCTCTTCTCTGCTGGAGCTGTAGATGAAGGTTTGGGACCTGTTAAAAATATCTCTTGAAAGGCTTTCCAGGCCTCATTCACGTTGTTACATGTCAGGACTATTTTCCAGTAGGCTGACTCGAGGGAGTCTATGAAAGACTGCTGGTTAAAGCTTGTCTCCTGTCTGAAGGTACGGTCTGGTTGATGTACAGGTCTCCTGTCTGAAGGTATGGTTGATGTACATCTCTACACCTCCCCCTTATCTGTTTCTGTCTCTCCTATAGAGAATATATCCTTCAATGTCCACCACAGAGCTGGGAATAGTGTCTGTTAGCCGGGTTTCACTAAGGATGTGAACGTTAGCCCTGCTAAGACCAAGGATGTGAACGTTAGCCTTGCTAAGACCAAGGATGTGAACGTTAGCCCTGCTAAGGCCTAGGATGTGAACGTTAGCCCTGCTAAGACCAAGGATGTGAACGTTAGCCCTGCTAAGACCAAGGATGTGAACGTTAGCCCTGCTAAGACCGAGGATGTGAACGTTAGCCTTGCTAAGACCAAGGATGTGAACTTTAGCCCTGCTAAGACCAAGGATGTGAACGTTAGCCCTGCTAAGACCAAGGATGTGAACATTAGCCCTGCTAAGACCAAGGATGTGAACGTTAGCCCTGCTAAGACCAAGGATGTGAACGTTAGCCCTGCTACGACCTAGGATGTGAACTTTAGACCTGCTAAGGCCTAGGATGTGAACGTTAGCCCTGCTAAGGCCAAGGATGTGAACGTTAGCCCTGCTAAGACCAAGGATGTGAACTTTAGCCTTGCTAAGACCAAGGATGTGAACGTTAGCCCTGCTAAGACCAAGGATGTGAACGTTAGCCTTGCTAAGACCAAGGATGTGAACGTTAGCCCTGCTAAGACCAAGGATGTGAACATTAGCCCTGCTAAGACCAAGGATGTGAACGTTAGCCCTGCCAAGACCAAGGATGTGAACGTTAGCCCTGCTAAGACCAAGGATGTGAACGTTAGCCTTGCTAAGACCAAGGATGTGAGCATCTGAGCATCTGACCACAGCGTTGTATGTGACATGAACCCCATGAACCCCACTTTAGACAGCCATTTACTGGGTTAACTTGGGGGTCCGGTTCCTGATTTACAAGTATCAACTCTGTTGCGCGACCTCTTACATTTCGATTGGTCCGATTTGCAAGACAGGAGCACAATTAGAAGCACTGTCCATGTTGTCATTAATATGGTGCCCCTATATTCAACCCACAACACAGTTCCCTATAGAAATTCATTATTAACACATTATCTAATGATACGATTATGACATGTTACCTCGACTAACCGGTGCCCCCGCACATTGACTCTGTACCGTAACAGCCTGTATATAGCCTCCACATTGACACTGTACCGTAACACCCTGTATATAGCCTCCACACATTGACTCTGTACCGTAACACCCTGTATATAGCCTCCACACATTGACTCTGTACCGTAACACTCTGTATATAGCCTCCACACATTGACTTTGTACCGTAACACCCTGTATATAGCCTCCACATTGACTCTGTACCGTAATACCCTGTATATAGCCTCCACACATTGACTCTGTACTGTAACACCCTGTATATAGCCTCCACACATTGACTCTGTACCGTAACACCCTGTATATAGCCTCCACACATTGACTTTGTACCGTAACACCCTGTATATAGCCTCCACATTGACTCTGTACCGTAACACCCTGTATATAGCCTCCACACATTGACTCTGTACCGTAACACCCTGTATATAGCCTCAACCCATTGACTCTGTACCGTAACACCCTGTATATAGCCTCCACATTGACACTGTACCGTAACACCCTGTATATAGCCTCCACACATTGACTCTGTACCGTAACACCCTGTATATAGTCTCCACATTGACACTGTACCGTAACACCCTGTATATAGCCTCCACATTGAAACTGTACCGTAACACCCTGTATATAGCCTCCACACATTGACTCTGTACCGTAACACCCTGTA
This sequence comes from Salvelinus fontinalis, assembly GCF_029448725.1. NCBI lineage: Eukaryota > Metazoa > Chordata > Actinopteri > Salmoniformes > Salmonidae > Salvelinus > Salvelinus fontinalis. Next base: position 244,081 of record NW_026600438.1, on the reverse strand, counting down.
TATAGCCTCCACTCATTGACTCTGTACCGTAACACCCTGTAAATAGTCTCCACATTGACTCTGTACCGTAACACCCTGTATATAGCCTCCACATTGACTCTGTACAGTAACACCCTGTATATAGCCTCCACATTGACTCTGTACCGTAACACCCTGTATATAGCCTCCACATTGACTCTGTACCGTAACACCCTGTATATAGCCTCCATATTGACTCTGTACCGTAACACCCTGTATATAGCCTCCACATTGACTCTGTACAGTAACACCCTGTATATAGCCTCCACATTGACTCTGTACCGTAACACCCTGTATATAGCCTCCACATTGACTCTGTACCGTCACACCATGTATATAGCCTCCACATTGACTCTGTACCGTAACACCCTGTATATAGCCTCCACATTGACTCTCTACTGGTACCCCCTGTATAGAGCCTCCACATTGACTCTGTACCGTAACACCCTGTATATAGCCTCCACATTGACTCTGTACCGTAACACCCTGTATATATCCTCCACATTGACTCTGTACCGTAACACCCTGTATATAGCCTCCACATTGACACTGTACCGTAACACCCTGTATATAGCCTCCACACATTGACTCTGTACCGTAGCACCCTGTATATAGCCTCCACTCATTGACTCTGTACCGTAACACCCTGTATATAGTCTCCACATTGACTCTGTACCGTAACACCCTGTATATAGCCTCCACATTGACTCTGTACCGTAACACCCTGTATATAGCCTCCACATTGACTCTGTACCGTAACACCCTGTATATAGCCTCCACATTGACTCTGTACCGTAACACCCTGTATATAGCCTCCACATTGACTCTCTACTGGTACCCCCTGTATAGAGCCTCCACATTGACTCTGTACCGTAACACCCTGTATATAGCCTCCACATTGACTCTGTACCGTAACACCCTGTATATATCCTCCACATTGACTCTGTACCGTAACACCCTGTATATAGCCTCCACATTGACACTGTACCGTAACACCCTGTATATAGCCTCCACACATTGACTCTGTACCGTAGCACCCTGTATATAGCCTCCACTCATTGACTCTGTACCGTAACACCCTGTATATAGTCTCCACATTGACTCTGTACCGTAACACCCTGTATATAGCCTCCACATTGACTCTGTACCGTAACACCCTGTATATAGCCTCCACATTGACTCTGTACCGTAACACCCTGTATATAGCCTCCACATTGACTCTGTACCGTAACACCCTGTATATAGCCTCCACATTGACTCTCTACTGGTACCCCCTGTATAGAGCCTCCACATTGACTCTGTACCGTAACACCCTGTATATAGCCTCCACATTGACTCTGTACCGTAACACCCTGTATATATCCTCCACATTGACTCTGTACCGTAACACCCTGTATATAGCCTCCACACATTGACTCTGTACCGTAGCACCCTGTATATAGCCTCCACTCATTGACTCTGTACCGTAACACCCTGTATATAGTCTCCACATTGACTCTGTACCGTAACACCCTGTATATAGCCTCCACATTGACTCTGTACCGGTACCCCCTGTATATAGCCTCCACATTGACTCTGTACCGTAACACCCTGTATATAGCCTCCATATTGACTCTGTACCGTAACACCCTGTATATAGCCTCCACATTGACTCTGTACCGTAACACCCTGTATATAGCCTCCATATTGACTCTGTACCGTAACACCCTGTATATAGCCTCCACATTGACTCTGTACCGTAACACCCTGTATATAGCCTCCATATTGACTCTGTACCGTAACACCCTGTATATAGTCTCGCTATTGTTATTTTACTGCTGCTGTTTATATACTTGTTACTTTTAATTCTTATTCTTATTCATATTTTTATTTATTTTATTTGTTTAACTGAATTGTTGGTTAAGGGGCTTGTAAGTAAGCATTTCACTGTAAGGTCCTGTTGTATTCAGCACATGTGACCAATAACATGTGTTTTGATTGTACATGTACGTACAGGATCCTGACAATGTGTGGTAATGTCTGTGTCTTCAGAACAGATCGATGACATTCCCATAACAGGCGTCCTCATTATGACACCATAATAGCGCCGTCGTTACATCATCATTCAGCGCCAGCCAGCCGGCGGGAGGTAAAACGTTTGGGCCCTGGAGATGTGTTCGCCGCTAAGAGAAGCGAATTAAGCCGTTTTTGATTGGCTGTCACACGGCCATCGCCTGCCAGCGTGCAAGCCAGCCAGGAGACGAGCCAGCGCGACACTGTTTAACAGACGTGACAACAACAGGAGAAGAGCGATGTGCCCGTTGGCAGTCAGTTATCATCTGAGCAGAGAGACAGAGAGGGAGGGAGGACAGGGGGCTGAACCAGCCTGTGTATTCACTATGTCACCCTCCAGGCTCTGTGACACCCTGTGTGTGTGTGTGTGTGTGTTCATGTGCATGTGTGTGTGTGTGTGTGTGTGTGTGTGTGTGTGTGTGTGTGTGTGTGTGTGTGTCGGTGTGTGTGTCGGTGTGTGTGTGTCGGTGTGTGTGTGTCATTGTGTGTGTGTGTTAGTACGTGTGTGTCAGTCTGTACGTGTTAGTATGTGTGTCAGTATGTGTTTATGTTAGCGTGTGTGTCAGTGTGTGTGTATGTTAGCGTGTGTGTCTGTGTGTGTGTATGTTAGCGTGTGTGTCAGTGTGTGTGTATGTTAGCGTGTGTGTCAGTGTGTGTGTGTGTTAGTACGTGTGTGTCAGTCTGTACGTGTTAGTATGTGTGTCAGTATGTGTTTATGTTAGCGTGTGTGTCAGTGTGTGTGTATGTTAGCGTGTGTGTCTGTGTGTGTGTATGTTAGCGTGTGTGTCAGTGTGTGTGTATGTTAGCTTGTGTGTCAGTGTGTGTGTACGCAGAGAGGCAGTGCTGCTTGCTTCAAACACTTTCATTGTGACTTGTTGCAGGGCCTGTTATGGTTGAATGCACCGGAACATCTGAAGGAGTAGATTAGCAGGTCTGGCTGACAACCAGCATCTCTTTCTGTTCTATGGGATCTGTTCTGCAGTTGTTCCCTCTCCCTCTCTGAGTCAACTCTCTCTCTCTCTGAGTCAACTCTCTCTCTCTCTGAGTCAACTCTCTCTCTCTCTCTCTGAGTCAACTCTCTCTCTCTCTCTCTCTCTCTCTCTCTCTCTCTCTCTCTCTCTCTCTCTCTCTCTGAGTCAACTCTCTCTCTCTCTCTCTCTCTCTCTCTCTCTGAGTCAACTCTCTCTCTCTCTCTCTCTCTCTCTCTCTCTCTCTCTCTCTCTCTCTCTCTCTGAGTCAACTCTCTCTCTCTCTCTGAGTCAACTCTCTCTCTCTCTCTCTCTCTCTCACTCTCTATCTCTCTCTCTGAGTCAACTCACTCTCTCTCTCTGAGTCAACTCTCTCTCTCTCTGAGTCAACTCTCTCTCTCTCTGAGTCAACTCTCTCTCTCTCTCTGAGTCAACTCACTCTCTCTCTCTCTCTCTCTCTCTCTCTCTGAGTCAACTCTCTCTCTCTCTGAATCAACTCTCTCTCTCTGAGTGAACTCTCTCTCTCTCTCTCTGAGTCAACTCTCTCTCTCTGAGTCAACTCTCTCTCTCTCTGAGTCAACTCTCTCTCCCTCTCTCTGAGTCAACTCTCTCTCTCTCTCTGAGTCAACTCTCTCTCTCTCTCTGAGTCAACTCTCTCTCCCTCTCTCTGAGTCAACTCTCTCTCCCTCTCTCTGAGTCAACTCCCTCTCTCTCTCTGAGTCAACTCTCTCTCTCTCTCTGAGTCAACTCTCTCTTTCTCTCTCTCTCTCTGAGTCAACTCTCTCTCGCTCTCTCTTTCTCACCGAGTCAACTCTCTCTCTCTCTCTGAGTCAACTCTCTCTCTCTCTCTCTCTCTCTCTCTCTCTCTCTCTCTCTCTCTCTCTCTCTCTCTCTCTCTCTCTCTCTCTCTCTATCTCTCTCTCTGAGTCAACTCTCTCTCTATCTCTCTCTCCGAGTCAACTCTCTCTCTCTCTGAGTCAACTCTCTCTCTCTCTCTCTGAGTCATCTCTCTCTCTCTCTCTGAGTCAACTCTCTCTCTCTCTGAGTCAACTCTCTCTCTCTCTCTGAGTCAACTCTCTCTCTCTCTCTCTGAGTCAACTCTCTCTCTCTCTCTCTCTCTCTCTCTCTCACTCTCTATCTCTCTCTCTGAGTCAACTCACTCTCTCTCTCTGAGTCAACTCTCTCTCTCTCTGAGTCAACTCTCTCTCTCTCTGAGTCAACTCTCTCTCTCTCTCTGAGTCAACTCACTCTCTCTCTCTCTCTCTCTCTCTCTCTCTCTCTCTGAGTCAACTCTCTCTCTCTCTGAATCAACTCTCTCTCTCTGAGTGAACTCTCTCTCTCTCTCTGAGTCAACTCTCTCTCTCTGAGTCAACTCTCTCTCTCTCTGAGTCAACTCTCTCTCCCTCTCTCTGAGTCAACTCTCTCTCTCTCTCTGAGTCAACTCTCTCTCTCTCTCTCTGAGTCAACTCTCTCTCCCTCTCTCTGAGTCAACTCTCTCTCCCTCTCTCTGAGTCAACTCCCTCTCTCTCTCTGAGTCAACTCTCTCTCTCTCTCTGAGTCAACTCTCTCTTTCTCTCTCTCTCTGAGTCAACTCTCTCTCGCTCTCTCTTTCTCACCGAGTCAACTCTCTCTCTCTCTCTGAGTCAACTCTCTCTCTCTCTCTCTCTCTCTCTCTCTCTCTCTCTCTCTCTCTCTCTCTCTCTCTCTCTCTCTCTCTCTCTCTCTATCTCTCTCTCTGAGTCAACTCTCTCTCTATCTCTCTCTCCGAGTCAACTCTCTCTCTCTCTGAGTCAACTCTCTCTCTCTCTCTCTGAGTCATCTCTCTCTCTCTCTCTGAGTCAACTCTCTCTCTCTCTCTCTGAGTCAACTCTCTCTCTCTCTCTGAGTCAACTCTCTCTCTCTCTCTCTGAGTCAACTCTCTCTCTCTCTCTCTCTGAGTCAACTCTCTCTCTCTCTCTGAGTCAACTCTCTCTCTCTCTCTCTCTCTGAGTCAACTCTCTCTCTCTCTCTCCCTGAGTCAACTCTCTCTCTCTCTCTCTCTGAGTCAACTCTCTCTCTCTCTCTCTCTCTCTCTCTCTCTCTGTCTCTCTCTGAGTCAACTCTCTCTCTCTCTCTCTGAGTCAACTCACTCTCTCTCTCTGAGTCAACTCTCTCTCTCTCTGAGTCAACTCTCTCTCTCTCTCTGAGTCAACTCTCTCTCTCTCTGAGTCAACTCTCTCTCTCTCTCGGAGTCATCTCTCTCTCTCTCTCTCTCTGAGTCATCTCTCTCTCTTCCCCTCTCTCTCTCTTCCCCCCTCTCTCCCCCCCTCTCTCTCCTCCCCCCTCTCTCCCCCTCTCTCTTCAATTTGCTCAATCTTAAAGTATGCTCAGCTACAGCTCTACTGATGAATACCACTTACACACACACACACACACACACACACACACACACACACCCACCCACACACACACACCCACACACACACACACACACACACACACACACACACACACACACACACACACACACACACACACACACACACACACACACACATACACACACACACACACACACACACACACAGCTCCCCTCCAACTCTCTTCCCTAATCACCATTATTTTAAGCAGACTCAAACTCCACCTTCAGCAGGGCAGTAATAAAACGTCTCCTCGGACTCTCAGCAGTGTGTTTAACTAACTCAAATATTTATACTCCTTCAGGGTTTTCTCTTAAATAAAAAGCTGATCCATATCTCCTTTCAGCTAATGTCTCTCTGTGTGAAGGAGGCCCTTGAGCCAATTTGAGAGGGCTATCAATCTGTTGGCCTGATGATAGAGGAGCCCTACGATCGTTACAACCGTTCCCCTATATAGGGCTCATATCAGTCCCATATCTACTGGGTGAAATACCACAGTGTGATAAACTCCCATATCTACTGGGTGAAATTCCACAGTGTGACATCACAGCAGCAAGATTTGTGACCTGTTGCCACAAGAAAAGGGCAACCAGTGAAGAACAAACACCATTGTAAATACAACCCATATTTATGTTTATTTTTTTTCCCTTTTTGTACTTTAACTATTTCTACATCGTTACAACACTGTATTATACATAATATGACATTTGTAATGTCTTTATTCTTTTGGAACTTCTGTATGTGTAATGTTTACTGTTCGTTTTTATTGTTTATTTTACTTTTGTTTATTATCTATTTAAACTTGATTTGGCAATGTTGACATATGTTTTTCATGCCAAAGAATAAAGTCCTTGAATTGAAATTGAATTGAGAGAGAGATCTAAAGACTGAAGGGAGAGAACTTAAAGAGGTACACATGGCAGTGAATGAGGAGGTGACAAAGCTGAGGTGTGACAGAGAGCAGGAGACTCCCCCAGAGAAGCCAGCAGAACAGCCCACCTCAGACCCGGACCCCAACACAACAATGGGACAGACAACACAGCCCCCCCCCCCCCCCCCCCCCCTAACAGCCCCCCTGTCAGCTCCCCTGATTGCTCTCTTGACAACCCCCCCCCCCCCACACACACACACACACATCCACTGAGGACACACAAAAGACAGAGATTGTGCTCCTCATTGACTCAAATGGCAAATATATTCAAGAGGCAAAACTATTTTCCCAAACACAAAGTGGGATAAACTCTGGTGCCCTAACACTAGGCCCTGGAGCTGTTGTCAGAGGACAGACTAGAGTCTCCCAGCCACATCATAATTCACAAATGACCTGAGGGCCCAGCAGGAAAGTGGCGGCCACAGATTGACAAAGCTTCATACACTTTCCCCAACGCACCACCTTCTCCACCCTGCTACCACGGAAACACTTTCACCCTGCCACCATACAGTGGGTGAATGCAAGCGTTTTGTCAATCAAAACCTAATGTCTACCTGGCCCACCACTCCACCCTGGACTAATGTCTACCTGGCCCACCACTCCACCCTGGACTACTGTCTACCTGGCCCACCACTCCACCCTGGACTAATGTCTACCTGGCCCACCACTCCACCCTGGACTACTGTCTACCTGGCCCACCACTCCACCCTGGACTAATGTCTACCTGGCCCACCACTCCACCCTGGACTAATGTCTACCTGGCCCACCACTCCACCCTGGACTAATGTTTACCTGGCCCACCACTCTACCCTGGACTAATGTCTACCTGACCCAACACTCCACCCTGGACTCATATCTACCTGGCCCACCGCTCCACCCTGGACTAATGTCTACCTGGCCCACCACTCCACCCTGTACTAATGTTTACCTGGCCCACCACTCCACCCTGGACTAATGTCTACCTGGCCCACCACTCCACCCTGGACTAATGTCTACCTGGCCCACCACTCCACCCTGGACTAATGTCTACCTGGCCCACCACTCCACCCTGGACTAATGTCTACCTGGCCCACCACTCCACCCTGGACTAATGTCTACCTGGCCCACCACTCCACCCTGGACTAATGTTTACCTGGCCCACCACTCTACCCTGGACTAATGTCTACCTGACCCAACACTCCACCCTGGACTCATATCTACCTGGCCCACCGCTCCACCCTGGACTAATGTCTACCTGGCCCACCACTCCACCCTGTACTAATGTCTACCTGGCCCACCACTCCACCCTGGACTAATGTCTACCTGGCCCACCACTCCACCCTGGACTAATGTCTACCTGGCCCACCACTCCACCCTGGACTAATGTCTACCTGGCCCACCACTCCACCCTGGACTAATGTCTACCTGGCCCACCACTCCACCCTGGACTTGAACAGCCTTTACCACCAGGTCCACCTCTATAAGGCAGCAATCCCAACTTTTGCCAGGACCCTGAAGGACGTCACTCTCAACCGTAGCCCAAGCACCTCACACAGGAGCAACAGAGCAACAGACACCACGCCCAGACCAGGTAGACACCCTCCCAGACCAGGGAGACACCCTCCCAGACAAGGTAGACACCCTCCCAGACCAGGGAGACACCCTCCCAGACAAGGGAGACACCCTCCCAGAGCAGGGAGACACCCTCCCAGAGCAGGGAGACACCCTCCCAGACCAGGGACACACCCTCTCAGATCAGGGAGACACCCTCCCAGACCAGGGAGACACCCTCCCAGACCTTTAAATTAAATCTAGAATCAGCATCCTATTTCGCAACAAAGCCTCCTTCACTCATGCTGCCAAACATACCCTCGTAAAACTGACTATCCTATCGATCCTTGACTTCGGTGATGTCATTTACAAAATAGCCTCCAATACCCTACTCAATAAATTGGATGCAGTCTATCACAGTGCCATCCGTTTTGTCACCAAAGCCCCATACAATACCCACCACTGCGACCTGTACACTCTTGTTGGTTGGTCCTCGCTACATATACGTCACCAAACCCACTGGCTCCACGTCATCTATAAGTCTTCGCTAGGTAAAGCTCCGCCTTATCTCAGCTCACTGGTCACCATAGCAACACCCTCCCGTAGCACACGCTCCAGCAGGTATATTTCACTGGTCACCATAGCAACACCCACCTGTAGCATGCGCTCCAGCAGGTATATTTCACTGGTCACCATAGCAGCACCCACCTGTAGCATGCGCTCCAGCAGGTATATTTCACTGGTCACCATAGCAGCACCCACCTGTAGCACGCGCTCCAGCAGGTATATTTCACTGGTCACCATAGCAGCACCCACCTGTAGCACGCGCTCCAGCAGGTATATTTCACTGGTCACCATAGCAGCACCCACCTGTAGCACGCGCTCCAGCAGGTATATCTCACTGGTCACCATAGCAACACCCACCTGTAGCACGCGCTCCAGCAGGTATATTTCACTGGTCACCATAGCAACACCCACCTGTAGCACGCGCTCCAGCAGGTATATTTCACTGGTCACCCCCAAAGCCAACACCTCCTTTGGCCGCCTTTCCTTCCAGTTCTCTGTTGCCAATGACTGGAACGAATTGCAAAAATCACTGAAGTTGGAGACTTACACCTCCCTCACTAACTTTAAGCACAAGCTGTCAGAGCAGCTTACCGATTGCTACAGCTGTACATAGCCCATCTGTAAACAGCCCATCCAACCAGCTACCTACCTCATCCCCATATTTGTCTTTTGTTTCTTCTGTTCTTTTGCACACCAGTATTTCTACTTGCACATCCTCATCTGCACATATATCACTCCAGCGTTTAATTGCTATATTGTAATTACTGCTCAACATGCTCTGATCACACCTACTGTGATGATCCGGGGTCCTAAACCACACAAAAACAACACTAGACACTGTGGAACACAAAGCTTTTACTATCTTCATCCTGGATTATACAAGGTCAGAGGTCATCTGCCTTTGGTCTAAAGAGACAGGAACCCGGACTTCATCAAAGAAATCAGAAATACAGACATGGTCATCCTACAAGAAACATGGTATAGAGGAGATGGACCCACTTGTTGCCCTCTAGGTTACAGAGAGCTGGCAGTCCCATCCACCAAACTACCAGATGTGAAACAGGGAAGAGACTCAGGGGGAATGCTAATTTGGTATAGAGCAGACCTGACCCACTCTATTAAATTAGTCAAAACAGGAACATTTTACATCTGGCTGGAAATGAATAAGGAAATGATCTCGACGGAGAAAAATATCCTCATGTGTGCTACATATATCCCCCCTATAGAATCCCCATACTTTAACTATGACAGATTCTCCATCCTACTGTATATCCCCCCTATAGAATCCCCATACTTTAACTATGACAGCTTCTCCATCCTACTGTATATCCCCCCTATAGAATCCCCATACTTTAACAATGACAGCTTCTCCATCCTAGAGGGGGAGATCAACCATTTCCAGGCCCAGGGACTTGTACTAGTCTGTGGCGACCTAAATGCCAGAACCGGACAAGAACCCGACACTCTCACCACAAAGGGGGACAAACACCTACCTGGAGGAGACAGCATTCCCTCCCCCATATGCTCCCCTAGACACAACCACGACAACATAACCAACAAAAACAGGTCACAACTCCTGCAGCTCTGTCGGACGCTGGGTATGTACATAGTCAATGGTAAGCTTCGAGGGGACTCCTATGGTAGGTTCACCTATAGCTCATCTCTTAGCAGTAGTACTGTAGACTACTTTATCACTGACCTCAACCCAAAGTCTCTCAGAGCGTTCACAGTCAGCCCACTGACACCCCTATCAGACCACAGCAAAATCACATTCTACTTGAACAGAGAAATGCTCAATCATGAGGCATCAAAGCCAAAGGAACTGAATAATATTAGGACAAGCTGATGGAAGGAAAATAGTGTACAACAACTTTTATGCAACAACAAATTCAATCCCTTATTGACAATTTCCTGGAAAAAGACATTTCACTGTAATTGCAAAGGTGTAAACTTGGCAGTAGAAAACCTTATATTTGACTTCTCAAATGAAAAAATGACAAGCAGACAACTGAAGAAAATGAACAACAACGAAAAATGGTTTGAGAAAGAATGCAAATATCTTAGAAAGAAATTGAGAAACAAATCCAACAAAACATGGAGACCCAGAAAACCCGAGTCTACACCTTCACTATGGTGAATCATTCAAACAATATAGAAAAATACACTACAGAAAAAGAAGGAACAGCACGTCAGAAATCAGCTCAATGTCATTGAAGAATCCATAGACTCTAACCACATCTGGGAAAATTGGAAAACTCTAAACAAACAACATTACGAAGAGTTATCTATCCGAAACAGAGATGTGTGGATAAACCACTTCTTCATTTTTTTGGGCCCGGGTCCATCTCCTTTATACAAAGAACAAACAGCAAAAACATTTACATGATCGAATGCAAATTTTAGAATCAACTATTAAAGACTATCAGAACCCACTGGATTATCCAATTACACTAAATGAACTACAGGACAAAATACAAACCCTCCAACCCAAAAAGGCTTGTGATGTTGATGGCATCCTCAATGAAATGATCAAATATATAGACCACAAGTTCCAATTGGCTTTAAACTCTTTCACATCATCCTCAGCTCTGGCATCTTCTCCAATATTTGGAACCAAGGACTGATCACTCCAATCCACAAAAGTGGAGACAAATTTGTCCCCAATAACTACCGTGGGATATGCGTCAACAGCAACCTTGGGAAAATCCTCTTCATATATCATTACCAGCAGACTCGTACATTTCCTCAGTGAAAACAATGTACTGAGCAAATGTCAAATAGGCTTTTTACCAAATTACCGTACGACAGACCACATATTCACCCTGCACACCCTAATTGACAAACAAACAAACCAAACCAAAGGCAAAGTTTTCTAATGCTTTTTTCATTTCAAAAATCTTTAAACTCAATTTGGCACGAGGGTCTGCTTTACAAATTGATGGAAAGTGGTGTTGAGGGATAAACAAATGACATTGTAAAGTCCATGTACACAAACAACAAGTGTGTGGTTAAAATTGGCAAAAAACACACATATTTCTTCCCACAGGGCCGTGGGGTGAGACAGGGATGCCCATTAAGCCCCACCCTCTTCAACATATATATAATGAATTGGCGAGGGCACTGGAACAGTCTGCAGCACCCGGCCTCACTCTACTAGAATCTGAAATCAAATGTCTACTGTTTGCTGAGGATCTGGTGCTTCTGTCCCCAACCAAAGAGGGCCTACAGCAGCACCTAGATCTTCTGCACAGATTCTGTCAGACCTGGGCCCTGACAGTAAATCTCAGTAAGACCGAAATAATGGTGTTCCAAAATAGGTACAGTAATCAGGACCACAAATACGAATTCCATCTAGACACCGTTGCCCTAGAGTACCCCCAAAAATATACATATATCGGCCTAAACATCAGTGCTACAGGTAACTTTCACAAAGCTGCGAACGATCTGAGAGACAAGGCAAGAAGGGACTTCTATGCCACCAAAAGGAACATAAAATTCAACATACCAATTAGGATCTGGCTAAAAGTACTTGAATCAGTTATAGAACCCATTGCCCTTTATGGTTGTGAGTTCTGGGGTCCGCTCACCAACCAAGAATTCACAAAATGGGACAAACATCAAATTGAGACTCTGCATGCAGAATTCTGCAACAATATCCTCCGTGTACAATGTTAAATATCAAATAATGCAGAGCAGAATTAGGCCGATACCTGCTGATGATTAAAGTCCAGAAAAGAGACGTTAAATTCTACAACCACCTAAAAGGAAGTGATTCCCAAACCTTCCATAACAAAGGTGATGACCTACAGAGAAGTGAACCCGGAGAAGAGTCCCCTAAGCAAGCTGGTCCTGGGCCTCTGTTCACAAACACAAACAGACCCCACAGAGCCCCAGGACAGCAAAACAATTAGACCCAACCAAATCATGAGAAAACAGAAAGATAATTACTTGACACATTGGAAAGAATTAACAAAAAAATTGACAAACTAGAATGCTATTTGGCCCTAAACAGAGAGTACTCAGTGGCAGAATACCTGACCACTGTGACTGACTCAAACCTGAGGGAGAGTGTTGAAGAGAAAGGGAGAGAGTGATGAAGAGAGAGAGGGAGAGTGTTTAAGAGAGAGAGGGAGAGTGATGAAGAGAGAGAGGGAGAGTGTTTAAGAGAGAGAGAGAGAGCATGATGAAGAGAGAGAGAGGGAGAGTGATGAAGAGAGAGAGGGAGAGTGTTTAAGAGAGAGAGAGAGAGCATGATGAAGAGACAGAGAGAGAGGGAGCGTGATGAAGAGAGAGAGAGAGAGGGAGCGTGATTAAGAGAGAGAGAGGGAGAGTGATGAAGAGAGAGAGCGTGATGAAGAGAGAGAGAGGGAGAGTGATGAAGAGAGAGAGGGAGAGTGATGAAGAGAGAGAGGGAGCGTGATGAAGAGAGAGTGAGGGAGAGTGATGAAGAGAGAGAGGGAGAGTGTTGAAGAGAGAAAGAGGGAGAGTGATGAAGAGAGAGGGAGGGAGGGAGAGTGATGAAGAGAGAGAGAGAGGGAGCGTGATGAAGAGAGAGAGAGGGAGAGTGATGAAGAGAGAGAGGGAGGTAGCGTGATGAAGAGAGAGAGAGGGAGTGTGTTGAAGAGAGAAAGAGGGAGAGTGATGAAGAGAGAGGGAGCGTGATGAAGAGAGAGGGAGCGTGATGAAGAGAGAGAGGGAGAGTGATGAAGAGAGAGAGAGAGAGTGATGAAGAGAGAGAGAGCGTGATAAAGAGAAAGAGAGAGAGTGATGAAGAGAACGAGAGAGAGTGATGAAGAGAGAGAGGGAGCGTGATGAAGAGAGAGGGAGCGTGATGAAGAGAGAGAGGGAGAGTGATGAAGAAAGAGAGAGAGAGTGATGAAGAGAGAGAGAGCGTGATAAAGAGAAAGAGAGAGAGTGATGAAGAGAACGAGAGAGAGTGATGAAGAGAGAGAGGGAGCGTGATGAAGAGAGCGAGAGGGAGAGTGATGAAGAGAGAGAGAGAGGGAGAGTGATGAAGAGAGAGAGAGAGGGAGCGTGATGAAGATAGAGGGAGAGTGAGATGAGGCAGAGCAGCCTGCCAAGGCCAAGCTGGGTAACTTGTTCATTTGTCCATATTTCTCCTCTGCAGATCCCGCGGGATCCCCCTCTCCTCCTCTCCTTCTGTTGCTTTTCTCTTACTAATATTTCCCAGTCCGTCCCCGGAGACGTCTCTATCACAGAGAAATCTGTGGTTCGACAGTTCACTTGGCACCGCTTTACAAAAACTATCAGGAAACAGAATCAAACAGAAAATCTCCTCCGCTGTGAAGCCAAAGCCACCGATCCATCCAGGCCAGAAGGAAAACATGTCGAAGTGGAGACAATTCTTAGACAGGAAATAAATAACCATGACTGTCAAGTCACCTAGTGGAGTCACATGACTAATACAACGCAAAGATAGATACAGTTGAAGACGGAAGTTTACGTACG
>NW_026600438.1:172647-225147 GCF_029448725.1 Salvelinus fontinalis | reverse complement strand
CCCAATGGCACCCTATTCCCTACTTAGGACACTGCTTTTGACCAGGGCCCAATGGCACCCTATTCCCTACTTAGGACACTGCTTTTGACCAGGGCCCAATGGCACCCTATTCCCTACTTAGGACACTACTTTTGACCAGGGCCCCATAGGGGATAGTGAGCCCTTTGGGATCAAAGCCTATGTTAATTAACGTTCTGACATTTTCCCTGTCAGTCTATATTTGGATTGATAGAAAGGGATTGATGAGGCTCCATCTCCTCATCCGTTTACCTTCTGGTCTGTCTAGGCTCTATCTCCTCATCCCTTATCCTTCTGGTCTGTCTAGGCTCTATCTCCTCATCCCATTACCTTACGGTCTGTCTAGGCTCTATCTCCTCATCCCTTATCCTTATGGTCTGTCTAGGCTCTATCTCCTCATCCCTTATCCTTATGGTCTGTCTAGACTCTATCTCCTCATCCCATTACCTTACGGTCTGTCTAGGCTCTATCTCCTCATCCCTTATCCTTATGGTCTGTCTAGACTCTATCTCCTCATCCCATTACCTTACGGTCTGTCTAGGCTCTATCTCCTCATCCCTTTACCTTATGGTCTGTCTAGACTCTATCTCCTCATCCCATTACCTTCTGGTCTGTCTAGGCTCTATCTCCTCATCCCTTATCCTTGTGGTCTGTCTAGGCTCTATCTCCTCATCCCTTTACCTTCTGGTCTGTCTAGGCTCTATCTCCTCATCCCTTATCCTTCTGGTCTGTCTAGGCTCTATCTCCTCATCCCATTACCTTACGGTCTGTCTAGGCTCTATCTCCTCATCCCTTATCCTTATGGTCTGTCTAGGCTCTATCTCCTCATCCCTTATCCTTATGGTCTGTCTAGACTCTATCTCCTCATCCCATTACCTTACGGTCTGTCTAGGCTCTATCTCCTCATCCCTTATCCTTATGGTCTGTCTAGACTCTATCTCCTCATCCCATTACCTTACGGTCTGTCTAGAATCTATCTCCTCATCCCTTTACCTTATGGTCTGTCTAGACTCTATCTCCTCATCCCATTACCTTCTGGTCTGTCTAGGCTCTATCTCCTCATCACTTATCCTTGTGGTCTGTCTAGGCTCTATTTCCTCATCCCTTTACCTTCTGGTCTGTCTAGGCTCTATCTCCTCATCCCTTATCCTTCTGGTCTGTCTAGGCTCTATCTCCTCATCCCATTACCTTACGGTCTGTCTAGGCTCTATCTCCTCATCCCCTATCCTTATGGTCTGTCTAGGCTCTATCTCCTCATCCCTTATCCTTATGGTCTGTCTAGACTCTATCTCCTCATCCCATTACCTTACGGTCTGTCTAGAATCTATCTCCTCATCCCTTTACCTTATGGTCTGTCTAGACTCTATCTCCTCATCCCATTACCTTACGGTCTGTCTAGGCTCTATCTCCTCATCCCATTACCTTACGGTCTGTCTAGGCTCTATCTCCTCATCCCATTACCTTCTGGTCTGTCTAGGCTCTATCTCCTCATCCCTTATCCTTGTGGTCTGTCTAGGCTCTATCTACTCATCCCTTATCCTTATGGTCTGTCTAGGCTCTATCTCCTCATCCCTTATCCTTCTGGTCTGTCTAGGCTCTATCTCCTCATCCCATTACCTTACGGTCTGTCTAGGCTCTATTTCCTCATCCCTTATCCTTATGGTCTGTCTAGGCTCTATCTCCTCATCCCTTATCCTTATGGTCTGTCTAGACTCTATCTCCTCATCCCATTACCTTACGGTCTGTCTAGGCTCTATCTCCTCATCCCTTATCCTTATGGTCTGTCTAGACTCTATCTCCTCATCCCATTACCTTACGGTCTGTCTAGGCTCTATCTCCTCATCCCTTTACCTTATGGTCTGTCTAGACTCTATCTCCTCATCCCATTACCTTACGGTCTGTCTAGGCTCTATCTCCTCATCCCATTACCTTACGGTCTGTCTAGGCTCTATCTCCTCATCCCTTATCCTTATGGTCTGTCTAGACTCTATCTCCTCATCCCATTACCTTACGGTCTGTCTAGGCTCTATCTCCTCATCCCTTATCCTTATGGTCTGTCTAGGCTCTATCTCCTCATCCCTTTACCTTATGGTCTGTCTAGGCTCTATCTCCTCATCCCTTATCCTTATGGTCTGTCTAGGCTCTATCTCCTCATCCCTTATCCTTACGGTCTGTCTAGGCTCTATCTCCTCATCCCTTTACCCTTAAGGTCTGTCTAGGCTCTATCTCCTCATCCCTTTACCTTCTGGTCTGTCTAGGCTCTATCTCCTCATCCCTTATCCTTGTGGTCTCTCTAGGCTCTATCTCCTCATCCCTTATCCTTATGGTCTGTCTAGGCTCTATCTCCTCATTCCTTTACCTTCTGGTCTGTCTAGGCTCTATCTCCTCATCCCTTATCCTTATGGTCTGTCTAGGCTCTATCTCCTCATCCCATTACCTTACGGTCTGTCTAGGCTCTATCTCCTCATCCCTTATCCTTATGGTCTGTCTAGGCTCTATCTCCTCATCCCTTTACCTTATGGTCTGTCTAGGCTCTATCTCCTCATCCCTTATCCTTATGGTCTGTCTAGGCTCTATCTCCTCATCCCTTATCCTTACGGTCTGTCTAGGCTCTATCTCCTCATCCCTTTACCCTTAAGGTCTGTCTAGGCTCTATCTCCTCATCCCTTTACCTTCTGGTCTGTCTAGGCTCTATCTCCTCATCCCTTATCCTTGTGGTCTGTCTAGGCTCTATCTCCTCATCCCTTATCCTTATGGTCTGTCTAGGCTCTATCTCCTCATTCCTTTACCTTCTGGTCTGTCTAGGCTCTATCTCCTCATCCCTTATCCTTATGGTCTGTCTAGGCTCTATCTCCTCATCCCTTATCCTTATGGTCTGTCTAGGCTCTATCTCCTCATCCCTTATCCTTACGTTCTGTCTAGGCTCTATCTCCTCATCCCTTTACCCTTAAGGTCTGTCTAGGCTCTATCTCCTCATCCCTTTACCTTCTGGTCTGTCTAGGCTCTATCTCCTCATCCCTTATCCTTATGGTCTGTCTAGGCTCTATCTCCTCATTCCTTTACCTTCTGGTCTGTCTAGGCTCTATCTCCTCATCCCTTATCCTTATGGTCTGTCTAGGCTCTATCTCCTCATCCCTTATCCTTATGGTCTGTCTAGGCTCTATCTCCTCATTCCTTTACGTTCTGGTCTGTCTAGGCTCTATCTCCTCATCCCTTATCCTTATGGTCTGTCTAGACTCTATCTCCTCATCCCATTACCTTACGGTCTGTCTAGGCTCTATCTCCTCATCCCTTATCCTTATGGTCTGTCTAGGCTCTATCTCCTCATCCCTTTACCTTATGGTCTGTCTAGGCTCTATCTCCTCATCCCTTATCCTTATGGTCTGTCTAGGCTCTATCTCCTCATCCCTTATCCTTACGGTCTGTCTAGGCTCTATCTCCTCATCCCTTTACCCTTAAGGTCTGTCTAGGCTCTATCTCCTCATCCCTTTACCTTCTGGTCTGTCTAGGCTCTATCTCCTCATCCCTTATCCTTGTGGTCTCTCTAGGCTCTATCTCCTCATCCCTTATCCTTATGGTCTGTCTAGGCTCTATCTCCTCATTCCTTTACCTTCTGGTCTGTCTAGGCTCTATCTCCTCATCCCTTATCCTTATGGTCTGTCTAGGCTCTATCTCCTCATCCCATTACCTTACGGTCTGTCTAGGCTCTATCTCCTCATCCCTTATCCTTATGGTCTGTCTAGGCTCTATCTCCTCATCCCTTTACCTTATGGTCTGTCTAGGCTCTATCTCCTCATCCCTTATCCTTATGGTCTGTCTAGGCTCTATCTCCTCATCCCTTATCCTTACGGTCTGTCTAGGCTCTATCTCCTCATCCCTTTACCCTTAAGGTCTGTCTAGGCTCTATCTCCTCATCCCTTTACCTTCTGGTCTGTCTAGGCTCTATCTCCTCATCCCTTATCCTTGTGGTCTGTCTAGGCTCTATCTCCTCATCCCTTATCCTTATGGTCTGTCTAGGCTCTATCTCCTCATTCCTTTACCTTCTGGTCTGTCTAGGCTCTATCTCCTCATCCCTTATCCTTATGGTCTGTCTAGGCTCTATCTCCTCATCCCTTATCCTTATGGTCTGTCTAGGCTCTATCTCCTCATCCCTTATCCTTACGTTCTGTCTAGGCTCTATCTCCTCATCCCTTTACCCTTAAGGTCTGTCTAGGCTCTATCTCCTCATCCCTTTACCTTCTGGTCTGTCTAGGCTCTATCTCCTCATCCCTTATCCTTATGGTCTGTCTAGGCTCTATCTCCTCATTCCTTTACCTTCTGGTCTGTCTAGGCTCTATCTCCTCATCCCTTATCCTTATGGTCTGTCTAGGCTCTATCTCCTCATCCCTTATCCTTATGGTCTGTCTAGGCTCTATCTCCTCATCCCTTATCCTTACGTTCTGTCTAGGCTCTATCTCCTCATCCCTTTACCCTTAAGGTCTGTCTAGGCTCTATCTCCTCATTCCTTTACCTTCTGGTCTGTCTAGGCTCTATCTCCTCATCCCTTATCCTTACGGTCTGTCTAGGCTCTATCTCCTCATCCCATTACCTTACGGTCTGTCAAGGCTCTATCTCCTCATCCCTTATCCTTATGGTCTGTCTAGACTCTATCTCCTCATCCCATTACCTTACGGTCTGTCTAGGCTCTATCTCCTCATCCCTTTACCTTATGGTCTATCTAGACTCTATCTCCTCATCCCATTACCTTACGGTCTGTCTAGGCTCTATCTCCTCATCCCTTATCCTTATGGTCTGTCTAGGCTCTATCTCCTCATCCCTTTACCTTATGGTCTGTCTAGGCTCTATCTCCTCATCCCTTATCCTTATGGTCTGTCTAGGCTCTATCTCCTCATCCCTTATCCTTCCTGTCTGTCTAGGCTCTATCTCCTCATCCCTTTACCCTTAAGGTCTGTCTAGGCTCTATCTCCTCATTCCTTTACCTTCTGGTCTGTCTAGGCTCTATCTCCTCATCCCTTATCCTTATGGTCTGTCTAGGCTCTATCTCCTCATCACTTATCCTTATGGTCTGTCTAGGCTCTATCTCCTCATCCCTTATCCTTATGGTCTGTCTAGGCTCTATCTCCTCATCCCTTATCCTTATGGTCTGTCTAGGCTCTATCTCCTCATCCCTTTACCTTATGGTCTGTCTAGGCTCTATCTCCTCATCCCTTATCCTTATGGTCTGTCTAGGCTCTATCTCCTCATCCCTTATCCTTACGGTCTGTCTAGGCTCTATCTCCTCATCCCTTTACCCTTAAGGTCTGTCTAGGCTCTATCTCCTCATTCCTTTACCTTCTGGTCTGTCTAGGCTCTATCTCCTCATCCCTTATCCTTATGGTCTGTCTAGGCTCTATCTCCTCATCCCTTATCCTTATGGTCTGTCTAGGCTCTATCTCCTCATCCCTTATCCTTATGGTCTGTCTAGGCTCTATCTCCTCATCCCTTATCCTTATGGTCTGTCTAGGCTCTATCTCCTCATCCCTTATCCTTATGGTCTGTCTAGGCTCTATCTCCTCATCCCTTATCCTTACGGTCTGTCTAGGCTCTATCTCCTCATCCCTTCACCTTATGGTCTGTCTAGGCTCTATCTCCTCATCCCTTATCCTTATGGTCTGTCTAGGCTCTATCTCCTCATCCCATTACCTTATGGTCTGTCTAGGCTCTATCTCCTCATCCCTTTACCTTCTGGTCTGTCTAGGCTCTATCTCCTCATCCCATTACCTTACGGTCTGTCTAGGCTCTATCTCCTCATCCCTTATCCTTATGGTCTGTCTAGGCTCTATCTCCTCATCCCTTTACCTTACGGTCTGTCTAGGCTCTATCTCCTCATCCCATTACCTTACGGTCTGTCTAGGCTCTATCTCCTCATCCCTTATCCTTACGGTCTGTCTAGGCTCTATCTCCTCATCCCTTTACCTTACGGTCTGTCTAGGCTCTATCTCCTCATCCCTTTACCTTCTGGTCTGTCTAGGCTCTATCTCCTCATCCCTTATCCTTATGGTCTGTCTAGGCTCTATCTCCTCATCCCTTATCCTTATGGTCTGTCTAGGCTCTATCTCCTCATCCCATTACCTTCTGGTCTGTCTAGGCTCTATCTCCTCATCCCTTTACCTTATGGTCTGTCTAGGCTCTATCTCCTCATCCCATTACCTTACGGTCTGTCTAGGCTCTATCTCCTCATCCCTTATCCTTATGGTCTGTCTAGACTCTATCTCCTCATCCCATTACCTTACGGTCTGTCTAGGCTCTATCTCCTCATCCCTTTACCTAATGGTCTGTCTAGACTCTATCTCCTCATCCCATTACCTTACGGTCTGTCTAGGCTCTATCTCCTCATCCCATTACCTTACGGTCTGTCTAGGCTCTATCTCCTCATCCCTTATCCTTATGGTCTGTCTAGACTCTATCTCCTCATCCCATTACCTTACGGTCTGTCTAGGCTCTATCTCCTCATCCCTTATCCTTATGGTCTGTCTAGGCTCTATCTCCTCATCCCTTTACCTTATGGTATGTCTAGGCTCTATCTCCTCATCCCTTATCCTTATGGTCTGTCTAGGCTCTATCTCCTCATCCCTTATCCTTACGGTCTGTCTAGGCTCTATCTCCTCATCCCTTTACCCTTAAGGTCTGTCTAGGCTCTATCTCCTCATCCCTTTACCTTCTGGTCTGTCTAGGCTCTATCTCCTCATCCCTTATCCTTGTGGTCTGTCTAGGCTCTATCTCCTCATCCCTTATCCTTATGGTCTGTCTAGGCTCTATCTCCTCATTCCTTTACCTTCTGGTCTGTCTAGGCTCTATCTCCTCATCCCTTATCCTTATGGTCTGTCTAGGCTCTATCTCCTCATCCCATTACCTTACGGTCTGTCTAGGCTCTATCTCCTCATCCCTTATCCTTATGGTCTGTCTAGGCTCTATCTCCTCATCCCTTTACCTTATGGTCTGTCTAGGCTCTATCTCCTCATCCCTTATCCTTATGGTCTGTCTAGGCTCTATCTCCTCATCCCTTATCCTTACGGTCTGTCTAGGCTCTATCTCCTCATCCCTTTACCCTTAAGGTCTGTCTAGGCTCTATCTCCTCATCCCTTTACCTTCTGGTCTGTCTAGGCTCTATCTCCTCATCCCTTATCCTTGTGGTCTGTCTAGGCTCTATCTCCTCATCCCTTATCCTTATGGTCTGTCTAGGCTCTATCTCCTCATTCCTTTACCTTCTGGTCTGTCTAGGCTCTATCTCCTCATCCCTTATCCTTATGGTCTGTCTAGGCTCTATCTCCTCATCCCTTATCCTTATGGTCTGTCTAGGCTCTATCTCCTCATCCCTTATCCTTACGTTCTGTCTAGGCTCTATCTCCTCATCCCTTTACCCTTAAGGTCTGTCTAGGCTCTATCTCCTCATCCCTTTACCTTCTGGTCTGTCTAGGCTCTATCTCCTCATCCCTTATCCTTATGGTCTGTCTAGGCTCTATCTCCTCATTCCTTTACCTTCTCGTCTGTCTAGGCTCTATCTCCTCATCCCTTATCCTTATGGTCTGTCTAGGCTCTATCTCCTCATCCCTTATCCTTATGGTCTGTCTAGGCTCTATCTCCTCATCCCTTATCCTTACGTTCTGTCTAGGCTCTATCTCCTCATCCCTTTACCCTTAAGGTCTGTCTAGGCTCTATCTCCTCATTCCTTTACCTTCTGGTCTGTCTAGGCTCTATCTCCTCATCCCTTATCCTTACGGTCTGTCTAGGCTCTATCTCCTCATCCCATTACCTTACGGTCTGTCTAGGCTCTATCTCCTCATCCCTTATCCTTATGGTCTGTCTAGACTCTATCTCCTCATCCCTTTACCTTATGGTCTGTCTAGACTCTATCTCCTCATCCCATTACCTTACGGTCTGTCTAGGCTCTATCTCCTCATCCCTTATCCTTATGGTCTGTCTAGGCTCTATCTCCTCATCCCTTTACCTTATGGTCTGTCTAGGCTCTATCTCCTCATCCCTTATCCTTATGGTCTGTCTAGGCTCTATCTCCTCATCCCTTATCCTTCCTGTCTGTCTAGGCTCTATCTCCTCATCCCTTTACCCTTAAGGTCTGTCTAGGCTCTATCTCCTCATTCCTTTACCTTCTGGTCTGTCTAGGCTCTATCTCCTCATCCCTTATCCTTATGGTCTGTCTAGGCTCTATCTCCTCATCCCTTATCCTTATGGTCTGTCTAGGCTCTATCTCCTCATCCCTTATCCTTATGGTCTGTCTAGGCTCTATCTCCTCATCCCTTATCCTTATGGTCTGTCTAGGCTCTATCTCCTCATCCCTTTACCTTATGGTCTGTCTAGGCTCTATCTCCTCATCCCTTATCCTTATGGTCTGTCTAGGCTCTATCTCCTCATCCCTTATCCTTACGGTCTGTCTAGGCTCTATCTCCTAATCCCTTTACCCTTAAGGTCTGTCTAGGCTCTATCTCCTCATTCCTTTACCTTCTGGTCTGTCTAGGCTCTATCTCCTCATCCCTTATCCTTATGGTCTGTCTAGGCTCTATCTCCTCATCCCTTATCCTTATGGTCTGTCTAGGCTCTATCTCCTCATCCCTTATCGTTATGGTCTGTCTAGGCTCTATCTCCTCATCCCTTATCCTTATGGTCTGTCTAGGCTCTATCTCCTCATCCCTTATCCTTATGGTCTGTCTAGGCTCTATCTCCTCATCCCTTATCCTTACGGTCTGTCTAGGCTCTATCTCCTCATCCCTTCACCTTATGGTCTGTCTAGGCTCTATCTCCTCATCCCTTATCCTTATGGTCTGTCTAGGCTCTATCTCCTCATCCCATTACCTTATGGTCTGTCTAGGCTCTATCTCCTCATCCCTTTACCTTCTGGTCTGTCTAGGCTCTATCTCCTCATCCCATTACCTTACGGTCTGTCTAGGCTCTATCTCCTCATCCCTTATCCTTATGGTCTGTCTAGGCTCTATCTCCTCATCCCTTTACCTTACGGTCTGTCTAGGCTCTATCTCCTCATCCCATTACCTTACGGTCTGTCTAGGCTCTATCTCCTCATCCCTTATCCTTACGGTCTGTCTAGGCTCTATCTCCTCATCCCTTTACCTTACGGTCTGTCTAGGCTCTATCTCCTCATCCCTTTACCTTCTGGTCTGTCTAGGCTCTATCTCCTCATCCCTTATCCTTATGGTCTGTCTAGGCTCTATCTCCTCATCCCTTATCCTTATGGTCTGTCTAGGCTCTATCTCCTCATCCCATTACCTTCTGGTCTGTCTAGGCTCTATCTCCTCATCCCTTTACCTTATGGTCTGTCTAGGCTCTATCTCCTCATCCCTTATCCTTACGGTCTGTCTAGGCTCTATCTCCTCATCCCTTATCCTTACGGTCTGTCTAGGCTCTATCTCCTCATCCCTTATCCTTATGGTCTGTCTAGGCTCTATCTCCTCATCCCTTATCCTTATGGTCTGTCTAGGCTCTATCTCCTCATCCCTTATCCTTACGGTCTGTCTAGGCTCTATCTCCTCATCCCTTATCCTTCTGGTCTGTCTAGACTCTATCTCCTCATCCCATTACCTTACGGTCTGTCTAGGCTCTATCTCCTCATCACTTATCCTTATGGTCTGTCTAGGATCTATCTCCTCATCCCTTTACCTTATGGTCTGTCTAGGCTCTATCTCCTCATCCCTTAACCTTATGGTCTGTCTAGGCTATATCTCCTCATCCCTTATCCTTATGGTCTGTCTAGGCTATATCTCCTCATCCCTTATCCTTATGGTCTGTCTAGGCTCTATCTCCTCATCCCTTATCCTTATGGTCTGTCTAGGCTCTATCTCCTCATCCCTTATCCTTACGGTCTGTCTAGGCTCTATCTCCTCATCCCTTTACCCTTAAGGTCTGTCTAGGCTCTATCTCCTCATTCCTTTACCTTCTGGTCTGTCTAGGCTCTATCTCCTCATCCCTTATCCTTATGGTCTGTCTAGGCTCTATCTCCTCATCCCTTATCCTTATGGTCTGTCTAGGCTCTATCTCCTCATCCCTTATCCTTATGGTCTGTCTAGGCTCTATCTCCTCATCCCTTATCCTTATGGTCTGTCT
The DNA here is from genome assembly GCF_029448725.1 of Salvelinus fontinalis. Classification (NCBI taxonomy): domain Eukaryota; kingdom Metazoa; phylum Chordata; class Actinopteri; order Salmoniformes; family Salmonidae; genus Salvelinus; species Salvelinus fontinalis. Next base: position 215,019 of record NW_026600438.1, on the reverse strand, counting down.
AGGCTCTATCTCCAGATCCCTTATCCTTATGGTCTGTCTAGGCTCTATCTCCTCATCCCTTATCCTTAAGGTCTGTCTAGGCTCTATCTCCTCATCCCTTCACCTTATGGTCTGTCTAGGCTCTATCTCCTCATCCCTTATCCTTATGGTCTGTCTAGGCTCTATCTCCTCATCCCATTACCTTATGGTCTGTCTAGGCTCTATCTCCTCATCCCTTTACCTTCTGGTCTGTCTAGGCTCTATCTCCTCATCCCATTACCTTACGGTCTGTCTAGGCTCTATCTCCTCATCCCTTATCCTTATGGTCTGTCTAGGCTCTATCTCCTCATCCCTTTACCTTACGGTCTGTCTAGGCTCTATCTCCTCATCCCATTACCTTACGGTCTGTCTAGGCTCTATCTCCTCATCCCTTATCCTTATGGTCTGTCTAGGCTATATCTCCTCATCCCTTATCCTTATGGTCTGTCTAGGCTCTATCTCCTCATCCCTTATCCTTATGGTCTGTCTAGGCTCTATCTCCTCATCCCTTATCCTTACGGTCTGTCTAGGCTCTATCTCCTCATCCCTTTACCCTTAAGGTCTGTCTAGGCTCTATCTCCTCATTCCTTTACCTTCTGGTCTGTCTAGGCTCTATCTCCTCATCCCTTATCCTTATGGTCTGTCTAGGCTCTATCTCCTCATCCCTTATCCTTATGGTCTGTCTAGGCTCTATCTCCTCATCCCTTATCCTTATGGTCTGTCTAGGCTCTATCTCCTCATCCCTTATCCTTATGGTCTGTCTAGGCTCTATCTCCTCATCCCTTATCCTTATGGTCTGTCTAGGCTCTATCTCCTCATCCCTTATCCTTACGGTCTGTCTAGGCTCTATCTCCTCATCCCTTCACCTTATGGTCTGTCTAGGCTCTATCTCCTCATCCCTTATCCTTATGGTCTGTCTAGGCTCTATCTCCTCATCCCATTACCTTATGGTCTGTCTAGGCTCTATCTCCTCATCCCTTTACCTTCTGGTCTGTCTAGGCTCTATCTCCTCATCCCATTACCTTACGGTCTGTCTAGGCTCTATCTCCTCATCCCTTATCCTTATGGTCTGTCTAGGCTCTATCTCCTCATCCCTTTACCTTACGGTCTGTCTAGGCTCTATCTCCTCATCCCATTACCTTACGGTCTGTCTAGGCTCTATCTCCTCATCACTTATCCTTATGGTCTGTCTAGGCTCTATCTCCTCATCCCTTTACCTTATGGTCTGTCTAGGCTCTATCTCCTCATCCCTTAACCTTATGGTCTGTCTAGGCTATATCTCCTCATCCCTTATCCTTATGGTCTGTCTAGGCTATATCTCCTCATCCCTTATCCTTATGGTCTGTCTAGGCTCTATCTCCTCATCCCTTATCCTTATGGTCTGTCTAGGCTCTATCTCCTCATCCCTTATCCTTACGGTCTGTCTAGGCTCTATCTCCTCATCCCTTTACCCTTAAGGTCTGTCTAGGCTCTATCTCCTCATTCCTTTACCTTCTGGTCTGTCTAGGCTCTATCTCCTCATCCCTTATCCTTATGGTCTGTCTAGGCTCTATCTCCTCATCCCTTATCCTTATGGTCTGTCTAGGCTCTATCTCCTCATCCCTTATCCTTATGGTCTGTCTAGGCTATATCTCCTCATCCCTTATCCTTATGGTCTGTCTAGGCTCTATCTCCTCATCCCTTATCCTTATGGTCTGTCTAGGCTCTATCTCCTCATCCCTTATCCTTACGGTCTGTCTAGGCTCTATCTCCTCATCCCTTTACCCTTAAGGTCTGTCTAGGCTCTATCTCCTCATTCCTTTACCTTCTGGTCTGTCTAGGCTCTATCTCCTCATCCCTTATCCTTATGGTCTGTCTAGGCTCTATCTCCTCATCCCTTATCCTTATGGTCTGTCTAGGCTCTATCTCCTCATCCCTTATCCTTATGGTCTGTCTAGGCTCTATCTCCTCATCCCTTATCCTTATGGTCTGTCTAGGCTCTATCTCCTCATCCCTTATCCTTATGGTCTGTCTAGGCTCTATCTCCTCATCCCTTATCCTTACGGTCTGTCTAGGCTCTATCTCCTCATCCCTTCACCTTATGGTCTGTCTAGGCTCTATCTCCTCATCCCTTATCCTTATGGTCTGTCTAGGCTCTATCTCCTCATCCCATTACCTTATGGTCTGTCTAGGCTCTATCTCCTCATCCCTTTACCTTCTGGTCTGTCTAGGCTCTATCTCCTCATCCCATTACCTTACGGTCTGTCTAGGCTCTATCTCCTCATCCCTTATCCTTATGGTCTGTCTAGGCTCTATCTCCTCATCCCTTTACCTTACGGTCTGTCTAGGCTCTATCTCCTCATCCCATTACCTTACGGTCTGTCTAGGCTCTATCTCCTCATCACTTATCCTTATGGTCTGTCTAGGCTCTATCTCCTCATCCCTTTACCTTATGGTCTGTCTAGGCTCTATCTCCTCATCCCTTAACCTTATGGTCTGTCTAGGCTATATCTCCTCATCCCTTATCCTTATGGTCTGTCTAGGCTATATCTCCTCATCCCTTATCCTTATGGTCTGTCTAGGCTCTATCTCCTCATCCCTTATCCTTATGGTCTGTCTAGGCTCTATCTCCTCATCCCTTATCCTTATGGTCTGTCTAGGCTCTATCTCCTCATCCCTTATCCTTACGGTCTGTCTAGGCTCTATCTCCTCATCCCTTTACCCTTAAGGTCTGTCTAGGCTCTATCTCCTCATTCCTTTACCTTCTGGTCTGTCTAGGCTCTATCTCCTCATCCCTTATCCTTATGGTCTGTCTAGGCTCTATCTCCTCATCCCTTATCCTTATGGTCTGTCTAGGCTCTATCTCCTCATCCCTTATCCTTATGGTCTGTCTAGGCTCTATCTCCTCATCCCTTATCCTTATGGTCTGTCTAGGCTCTATCTCCTCATCCCTTATCCTTACGGTCTGTCTAGGCTCTATCTCCTCATCCCTTCACCTTATGGTCTGTCTAGGCTCTATCTCCTCATCCCTTATCCTTATGGTCTGTCTAGGCTCTATCTCCTCATCCCTTTACCTTATGGTCTGTCTAGGCTCTATCTCCTCATCCCTTAACCTTATGGTCTGTCTAGGCTATATCTCCTCATCCCTTTACCTTACGGTCTGTCTAGGCTCTATCTCCTCATCCCATTACCTTACGGTCTGTCTAGGCTCTATCTCCTCATCCCTTATCCTTACGGTCTGTCTAGGCTCTATCTCCTCATCCCTTATCCTTATGGTCTGTCTAGGCTCTATCTCCTCATCCCTTATCCTTACGGTCTGTCTAGGCTCTATCTCCTCATCCCTTATCCTTCTGGTCTGTCTAGACTCTATCTCCTCATCCCTTATCCTTACGGTCTGTCTAGGCTCTATCTCCTCATCACTTATCCTTATGGTCTGTCTAGGCTCTATCTCCTCATCCCTTTACCTTATGGTCTGTCTAGGCTCTATCTCCTCATCCCTTAACCTTATGGTCTGTCTAGGCTATATCTCCTCATCCCTTATCCTTATGGTCTGTCTAGGCTATATCTCCTCATCCCTTATCCTTATGGTCTGTCTAGGCTCTATCTCCTCATCCCTTTACCTTATGGTCTGTCTAGGCTCTATCTCCTCATCCCTTATCCTTATGGTCTGTCTAGGCTCTATCTCCTCATCCCTTATCCTTATGGTCTGTCTAGGCTCTATCTCCTCATCCCTTATCCTTATGGTCTGTCTAGGCTCTATCTCCTCATCCCTTATCCTTATGGTCTGTCTAGGCTCTATCTCCTCATCCCTTATCCTTATGGTCTGTCTAGGCTCTATCTCCTCATCCCTTATCCTTATGGTCTTTCTAGGCTCTATCTCCTCATCCCTTATCCTCATGGTCTGTCTAGGCTCTATCTCCTCATCCCTTATCCTTATGGTCTGTCTAGGCTCTATCTCCTCATCCCTTATCCTTACGGTCTGTCTAGGCTCTATCTCCTCATCCCTTCACCTTATGGTCTGTCTAGGCTCTATCTCCTCATCCCTTATCCTTATGGTCTGTCTAGGCTCTATCTCCTCATCCCATTACCTTATGGTCTGTCTAGGCTCTATCTCCTCATCCCTTTACCTTCTGGTCTGTCTAGGCTCTATCTCCTCATCCCATTACCTTACGGTCTGTCTAGGCTCTATCTCCTCATCCCTTATCCTTATGGTCTGTCTAGGCTCTATCTCCTCATCCCTTTACCTTACGGTCTGTCTAGGCTCTATCTCCTCATCCCATTACCTTACGGTCTGTCTAGGCTCTATCTCCTCATCCCTTATCCTTACGGTCTGTCTAGGCTCTATCTCCTCATCCCTTTACCTTACGGTCTGTCTAGGCTCTATCTCCTCATCCCTTATCCTCATGGTCTGTCTAGGCTCTATCTCCTCATCCCTTATCCTTATGGTCTGTCTAGGCTCTATCTCCTCATCCCTTATCCTTACAGTCTGTCTAGGCTCTATCTCCTCATCCCTTTACCTTCTGGTCTGTCTAGGCTCTATCTCCTCATCCCTTATCCTTATGGTCTGTCTAGGCTCTATCTCCTCATCCCATTACCTTCTGGTCTGTCTAGGCTCTATCTCCTCATCCCTTTACCTTATGGTCTGTCTAGGCTCTATCTCCTCATCCCTTATCCTTACGGTCTGTCTAGGCTCTATCTCCTCATCCCTTATCCTTACGGTCTGTCTAGGCTCTATCTCCTCATCCCTTATCCTTATGGTCTGTCTAGGCTCTATCTCCTCATCCCTTATCCTTATGGTCTGTCTAGGCTCTATCTCCTCATCCCTTATCCTTACGGTCTGTCTAGGCTCTATCTCCTCATCCCTTATCCTTCTGGTCTGTCTAGACTCTATTTTCTCATCCCTTATCATTACGGTCTGTCTAGGCTCTATCTCCTCATCACTTATCCTTATGGTCTGTCTAGGCTCTATCTCCTCATCCCTTTACCTTATGGTCTGTCTAGGCTCTATCTCCTCATCCCTTAACCTTATGGTCTGTCTAGGCTATATCTCCTCATCCCTTATCCTTATGGTCTGTCTAGGCTATATCTCCTCATCCCTTATCCTTATGGTCTGTCTAGGCTCTATCTCCTCATCCCTTTACCTTACGGTCTGTCTAGGCTCTATCTCCTCATCCCTTTACCTTATGGTCTGTCTAGGCTATATCTCCTCATCCCATTACCTTCTGGTCTGTCTAGGCTCTATCTCCTCATCCCATTACCTTCTGGTCTGTCTAGGCTCTATCTCCTCATCCCTTATCCTTGTGGTCTGTCTAGGCTCTATCTACTCATCCCTTATCCTTATGGTCTGTCTAGGCTCTATCTCCTCATCCCTTTACCTTCTGGTCTGTCTAGGCTCTATCTCCTCATCCCTTATCCTTCTGGTCTGTCTAGGCTCTATCTCCTCATCCCATTACCTTACGGTCTGTCTAGGCTCTATCTCCTCATCCCTTATCCTTATGGTCTGTCTAGGCTCTATCTCCTCATCCCATTACCTTCTGGTCTGTCTAGGCTCTATCTCCTCATCCCATTACCTTCTGGTCTGTCTAGGCTCTATCTCCTCATCCCTTATCCTTGTGGTCTGTCTAGGCTCTATCTACTCATCCCTTATCCTTATGGTCTGTCTAGGCTCTATCTCCTCATCCCTTTACCTTCTGGTCTGTCTAGGCTCTATCTCCTCATCCCTTATCCTTCTGGTCTGTCTAGGCTCTATCTCCTCATCCCATTACCTTACGGTCTGTCTAGGCTCTATCTCCTCATCCCTTATCCTTATGGTCTGTCTAGGCTCTATCTCCTCATCCCTTATCCTTATGGTCTGTCTAGACTCTATCTCCTCATCCCATTACCTTACGGTCTGTCTAGGCTCTATCTCCTCATCCCTTATCCTTATGGTCTGTCTAGACTCTATCTCCTCATCCCATTACCTTACGGTCTGTCTAGGCTCTATCTCCTCATCCCTTTACCTTATGGTCTGTCTAGACTCTATCTCCTCATCCCATTACATTACGGTCTGTCTAGGCTCTATCTCCTCATCCCTTATCCTTATGGTCTGTCTAGGCTCTATCTCCTCATCCCTTTACCTTATGGTCTGTCTAGGCTCTATCTCCTCATCCCTTATCCTTACGGTCTGTCTAGGCTCTATCTCCTCATCCCTTATCCTTACGGTCTGTCTAGGCTCTATCTCCTCATCCCTTATCCTTATGGTCTGTCTAGGCTCTATCTCCTCATCCCTTATCCTTATGGTCTGTCTAGGCTCTATCTCCTCATCCCTTATCCTTACGGTCTGTCTAGGCTCTATCTCCTCATCCCTTATCCTTCTGGTCTGTCTAGACTCTATTTTCTCATCCCTTATCATTACGGTCTGTCTAGGCTCTATCTCCTCATCACTTATCCTTATGGTCTGTCTAGGCTCTATCTCCTCATCCCTTTACCTTATGGTCTGTCTAGGCTCTATCTCCTCATCCCTTAACCTTATGGTCTGTCTAGGCTATATCTCCTCATCCCTTATCCTTATGGTCTGTCTAGGCTATATCTCCTCATCCCTTATCCTTATGGTCTGTCTAGGCTCTATCTCCTCATCCCTTTACCTTACGGTCTGTCTAGGCTCTATCTCCTCATCCCTTTACCTTATGGTCTGTCTAGGCTATATCTCCTCATCCCATTACCTTCTGGTCTGTCTAGGCTCTATCTCCTCATCCCATTACCTTCTGGTCTGTCTAGGCTCTATCTCCTCATCCCTTATCCTTGTGGTCTGTCTAGGCTCTATCTACTCATCCCTTATCCTTATGGTCTGTCTAGGCTCTATCTCCTCATCCCTTTACCTTCTGGTCTGTCTAGGCTCTATCTCCTCATCCCTTATCCTTCTGGTCTGTCTAGGCTCTATCTCCTCATCCCATTACCTTACGGTCTGTCTAGGCTCTATCTCCTCATCCCTTATCCTTATGGTCTGTCTAGGCTCTATCTCCTCATCCCATTACCTTCTGGTCTGTCTAGGCTCTATCTCCTCATCCCATTACCTTCTGGTCTGTCTAGGCTCTATCTCCTCATCCCTTATCCTTGTGGTCTGTCTAGGCTCTATCTACTCATCCCTTATCCTTATGGTCTGTCTAGGCTCTATCTCCTCATCCCTTTACCTTCTGGTCTGTCTAGGCTCTATCTCCTCATCCCTTATCCTTCTGGTCTGTCTAGGCTCTATCTCCTCATCCCATTACCTTACGGTCTGTCTAGGCTCTATCTCCTCATCCCTTATCCTTATGGTCTGTCTAGGCTCTATCTCCTCATCCCTTATCCTTATGGTCTGTCTAGACTCTATCTCCTCATCCCATTACCTTACGGTCTGTCTAGGCTCTATCTCCTCATCCCTTATCCTTATGGTCTGTCTAGACTCTATCTCCTCATCCCATTACCTTACGGTCTGTCTAGGCTCTATCTCCTCATCCCTTTACCTTATGGTCTGTCTAGACTCTATCTCCTCATCCCATTACATTACGGTCTGTCTAGGCTCTATCTCCTCATCCCTTATCCTTATGGTCTGTCTAGACTCTATCTCCTCATCCCATTACCTTACGGTCTGTCTAGGCTCTATCTCCTCATCCCTTTATCTTATGGTCTGTCTAGACTCTATCTCCTCATCCCATTACCTTACGGTCTGTCTAGGCTCTATCTCCTCATCCCTTATCCTTATGTTCTGTCTAGGCTCTATCTCCTCATCCCTTTACCTTATGGTCTGTCTAGGCTCTATCTCCTCATCCCTTATCCTTATGGTCTGTCTAGGCTCTATCTCCTCATCCCTTATCCTTACGGTCTGTCTAGGCTCTATCTCCTCATCCCTTTACCCTTAAGGTCTGTCTAGGCTCTATCTCCTCATTCCTTTACCTTCTGGTCTGTCTAGGCTCTATCTCCTCATCCCTTATCCTTATGGTCTGTCTAGGCTCTATCTCCTCATCCCTTATCCTTATGGTCTGTCTAGGCTCTATCTCCTCATCCCTTATCCTTATGGTCTGTCTAGGCTCTATCTCCTCATCCCTTATCCTTACGGTCTGTCTAGGCTCTATCTCCTCATCCCTTTACCCTTAAGGTCTGTCTAGGCTCTATCTCCTCATTCCTTTACCTTCTGGTCTGTCTAGGCTCTATCTCCTCATCCCTTATCCTTACGGTCTGTCTAGGCTCTATCTCCTCATCCCATTACCTTACGGTCTGTCTAGGCTCTATCTCCTCATCCCTTATCCTTATGGTCTGTCTAGACTCAATCTCCTCATCCCATTACCTTACGGTCTGTCTAGGCTCTATCTCCTCATCCCTTTACCTTATGGTCTGTCTAGACTCTATCTCCTCATCCCATTACCTTACGGTCTGTCTAGGCTCTATCTCCTCATCCCTTATCCTTATGGTCTGTCTAGGCTCTATCTCCTCATCCCTTTACCTTATGGTCTGTCTAGGCTCTATCTCCTCATCCCTTATCCTTATGGTCTGTCTAGGCTCTATGTCCTCATCCCTTATCCTTACGGTCTGTCTAGGCTCTATCTCCTCATCCCTTTACCCTTAAGGTCTGTCTAGGCTCTATCTCCTCATTCCTTTACCTTCTGGTCTGTCTAGGCTCTATCTCCTCATCCCTTATCCTTATGGTCTGTCTAGGCTCTATCTCCTCATCCCTTATCCTTATGGTCTGTCTAGGCTCTATCTCCTCATCCCTTATCCTTACGGTCTGTCTAGGCTCTATCTCCTCATCCCTTCACCTTATGGTCTGTCTAGGCTCTATCTCCTCATCCCTTATCCTTATGGTCTGTCTAGGCTCTATCTCCTCATCCCATTACCTTATGGTCTGTCTAGGCTCTATCTCCTCATCCCTTTACCTTCTGGTCTGTCTAGGCTCTATCTCCTCATCCCATTACCTTACGGTCTTTCTAGGCTCTATCTCCTCATCCCTTATCCTTATGGTCTGTCTAGGCTCTATCTCCTCATCCCTTTACCTTACGGTCTGTCTAGGCTCTATCTCCTCATCCCATTACCTTACGGTCTGTCTAGGCTCTATCTACTCATCCCTTATCCTTATGGTCTGTCTAGGCTCTATCTCCTCATCCCTTTACCTTCTGGTCTGTCTAGGCTCTATCTCCTCATCCCTTATCCTTCTGGTCTGTCTAGGCTCTATCTCCTCATCCCATTACCTTACGGTCTGTCTAGGCTCTATCTCCTCATCCCTTATCCTTATGGTCTGTCTAGGCTCTATCTCCTCATCCCTTATCCTTATGGTCTGTCTAGACTCTATCTCCTCATCCCATTACCTTACGGTCTGTCTAGGCTCTATCTCCTCATCCCTTATCCTTATGGTCTGTCTAGACTCTATCTCCTCATCCCATTACCTTACGGTCTGTCTAGGCTCTATCTCCTCATCCCTTTACCTTATGGTCTGTCTAGACTCTATCTCCTCATCCCATTACATTACGGTCTGTCTAGGCTCTATCTCCTCATCCCTTATCCTTATGGTCTGTCTAGACTCTATCTCCTCATCCCATTACCTTACGGTCTGTCTAGGCTCTATCTCCTCATCCCTTTATCTTATGGTCTGTCTAGACTCTATCTCCTCATCCCATTACCTTACGGTCTGTCTAGGCTCTATCTCCTCATCCCTTATCCTTATGTTCTGTCTAGGCTCTATCTCCTCATCCCTTTACCTTATGGTCTGTCTAGGCTCTATCTCCTCATCCCTTATCCTTATGGTCTGTCTAGGCTCTATCTCCTCATCCCTTATCCTTACGGTCTGTCTAGGCTCTATCTCCTCATCCCTTTACCCTTAAGGTCTGTCTAGGCTCTATCTCCTCATTCCTTTACCTTCTGGTCTGTCTAGGCTCTATCTCCTCATCCCTTATCCTTATGGTCTGTCTAGGCTCTATCTCCTCATCCCTTATCCTTATGGTCTGTCTAGGCTCTATCTCCTCATCCCTTATCCTTATGGTCTGTCTAGGCTCTATCTCCTCATCCCTTATCCTTACGGTCTGTCTAGGCTCTATCTCCTCATCCCTTTACCCTTAAGGTCTGTCTAGGCTCTATCTCCTCATTCCTTTACCTTCTGGTCTGTCTAGGCTCTATCTCCTCATCCCTTATCCTTACGGTCTGTCTAGGCTCTATCTCCTCATCCCATTACCTTACGGTCTGTCTAGGCTCTATCTCCTCATCCCTTATCCTTTTGGTCTGTCTAGACTCAATCTCCTCATCCCATTACCTTACGGTCTGTCTAGGCTCTATCTCCTCATCCCTTTACCTTATGGTCTGTCTAGACTCTATCTCCTCATCCCATTACCTTACGGTCTGTCTAGGCTCTATCTCCTCATCCCTTATCCTTATGGTCTGTCTAGGCTCTATCTCCTCATCCCTTTACCTTATGGTCTGTCTAGGCTCTATCTCCTCATCCCTTATCCTTATGGTCTGTCTAGGCTCTATGTCCTCATCCCTTATCCTTACGGTCTGTCTAGGCTCTATCTCCTCATCCCTTTACCCTTAAGGTCTGTCTAGGCTCTATCTCCTCATTCCTTTACCTTCTGGTCTGTCTAGGCTCTATCTCCTCATCCCTTATCCTTATGGTCTGTCTAGGCTCTATCTCCTCATCCCTTATCCTTATGGTCTGTCTAGGCTCTATCTCCTCATCCCTTATCCTTACGGTCTGTCTAGGCTCTATCTCCTCATCCCTTCACCTTATGGTCTGTCTAGGCTCTATCTCCTCATCCCTTATCCTTATGGTCTGTCTAGGCTCTATCTCCTCATCCCATTACCTTATGGTCTGTCTAGGCTCTATCTCCTCATCCCTTTACCTTCTGGTCTGTCTAGGCTCTATCTCCTCATCCCATTACCTTACGGTCTTTCTAGGCTCTATCTCCTCATCCCTTATCCTTATGGTCTGTCTAGGCTCTATCTCCTCATCCCTTTACCTTACGGTCTGTCTAGGCTCTATCTCCTCATCCCATTACCTTACGGTCTGTCTAGGCTCTATCTCCTCATCCCTTATCCTTACGGTCTGTCTAGGCTCTATCTCCTCATCCCTTTACCTTACGGTCTGTCTAGGCTCTATCTCCTCATCCCTTATCCTCATGGTCTGTCTAGGCTCTATCTCCTCATCCCTTATCCTTATGGTCTGTCTAGGCTCTATCTCCTCATCCCTTATCCTTACAGTCTGTCTAGGCTCTATCTCCTCATCCCTTTACCTTCTGGTCTGTCTAGGCTCTATCTCCTCATCCCTTATCCTTATGGTCTGTCTAGGCTCTATCTCCTCATCCCTTATCCTTATGGTCTGTCTAGGCTCTATCTCCTCATCCCATTACCTTCTGGTCTGTCTAGGCTCTATCTCCTCATCCCTTTACCTTATGGTCTGTCTAGGCTCTATCTCCTCATCCCTTATCCTTATGGTCTGTCTAGGCTCTATCTCCTCATCCCTTATCCTTATGGTCTGTCTAGGCTCTATCTCCTCATCCCTTATCCTTATGGTCTGTCTAGGCTCTATCTCCTCATCCCTTATCCTTATGGTCTGTCTAGGCTCTATCTCCTCATCCCTTATCCTTACGGTCTGTCTAGGCTCTATCTCCTCATCCCTTCACCTTATGGTCTGTCTAGGCTCTATCTCCTCATCCCTTATCCTTATGGTCTGTCTAGGCTCTATCTCCTCATCCCATTACCTTATGGTCTGTCTAGGCTCTATCTCCTCATCCCTTTACCTTCTGGTCTGTCTAGGCTCTATCTCCTCATCCCTTATCCTTATGGTCTGTCTAGGCTCTATCTCCTCATCCCTTTACCTTCTGGTCTGTCTAGGCTCTATCTCCTCATCCCTTATCCTTCTGGTCTGTCTAGGCTCTATCTCCTCATCCCATTACCTTACGGTCTGTCTAGGCTCTATCTCCTCATCCCTTATCCTTATGGTCTGTCTAGGCTCTATCTCCTCATCCCATTACCTTCTGGTCTGTCTAGGCTCTATCTCCTCATCCCATTACCTTCTGGTCTGTCTAGGCTCTATCTCCTCATCCCTTATCCTTGTGGTCTGTCTAGGCTCTATCTACTCATCCCTTATCCTTATGGTCTGTCTAGGCTCTATCTCCTCATCCCTTTACCTTCTGGTCTGTCTAGGCTCTATCTCCTCATCCCTTATCCTTCTGGTCTGTCTAGGCTCTATCTCCTCATCCCATTACCTTACGGTCTGTCTAGGCTCTATCTCCTCATCCCTTATCCTTATGGTCTGTCTAGGCTCTATCTCCTCATCCCTTATCCTTATGGTCTGTCTAGACTCTATCTCCTCATCCCATTACCTTACGGTCTGTCTAGGCTCTATCTCCTCATCCCTTATCCTTATGGTCTGTCTAGACTCTATCTCCTCATCCCATTACCTTACGGTCTGTCTAGGCTCTATCTCCTCATCCCTTTACCTTATGGTCTGTCTAGACTCTATCTCCTCATCCCATTACATTACGGTCTGTCTAGGCTCTATCTCCTCATCCCTTATCCTTATGGTCTGTCTAGACTCTATCTCCTCATCCCATTACCTTACGGTCTGTCTAGGCTCTATCTCCTCATCCCTTTATCTTATGGTCTGTCTAGACTCTATCTCCTCATCCCATTACCTTACGGTCTGTCTAGGCTCTATCTCCTCATCCCTTATCCTTATGTTCTGTCTAGGCTCTATCTCCTCATCCCTTTACCTTATGGTCTGTCTAGGCTCTATCTCCTCATCCCTTATCCTTATGGTCTGTCTAGGCTCTATCTCCTCATCCCTTATCCTTACGGTCTGTCTAGGCTCTATCTCCTCATCCCTTTACCCTTAAGGTCTGTCTAGGCTCTATCTCCTCATTCCTTTACCTTCTGGTCTGTCTAGGCTCTATCTCCTCATCCCTTATCCTTATGGTCTGTCTAGGCTCTATCTCCTCATCCCTTATCCTTATGGTCTGTCTAGGCTCTATCTCCTCATCCCTTATCCTTATGGTCTGTCTAGGCTCTATCTCCTCATCCCTTATCCTTACGGTCTGTCTAGGCTCTATCTCCTCATCCCTTTACCCTTAAGGTCTGTCTAGGCTCTATCTCCTCATTCCTTTACCTTCTGGTCTGTCTAGGCTCTATCTCCTCATCCCTTATCCTTACGGTCTGTCTAGGCTCTATCTCCTCATCCCATTACCTTACGGTCTGTCTAGGCTCTATCTCCTCATCCCTTATCCTTATGGTCTGTCTAGACTCAATCTCCTCATCCCATTACCTTACGGTCTGTCTAGGCTCTATCTCCTCATCCCTTTACCTTATGGTCTGTCTAGACTCTATCTCCTCATCCCATTACCTTACGGTCTGTCTAGGCTCTATCTCCTCATCCCTTATCCTTATGGTCTGTCTAGGCTCTATCTCCTCATCCCTTTACCTTATGGTCTGTCTAGGCTCTATCTCCTCATCCCTTATCCTTATGGTCTGTCTAGGCTCTATGTCCTCATCCCTTATCCTTACGGTCTGTCTAGGCTCTATCTCCTCATCCCTTTAACCTTAAGGTCTGTCTAGGCTCTATCTCCTCATTCCTTTACCTTCTGGTCTGTCTAGGCTCTATCTCCTCATCCCTTATCCTTATGGTCTGTCTAGGCTCTATCTCCTCATCCCTTATCCTTATGGTCTGTCTAGGCTCTATCTCCTCATCCCTTATCCTTATGGTCTGTCTAGGCTTTATCTCCTCATCCCTTATCCTTATTGTCTGTCTAGGCTCTATCTCCTCATCCCTTATCCTTATGGTCTGTCTAGGCTCTATCTCCTCATCCCTTATCCTTATGGTCTGTCTAGGCTTTATCTCCTCATCCCTTATCCTTATTGTCTGTCTAGGCTCTATCTCCTCATCCCTTATCCTTATGGTCTGTCTAGGCTCTATCTCCTCATCCCTTATCCTTACAGTCTGTCTAGGCTCTATCTCCTCATCCCTTTACCTTCTGGTCTGTCTAGGCTCTATCTCCTCATCCCTTATCCTTATGGTCTGTCTAGGCTCTATCTCCTCATCCCTTATCCTTATGGTCTGTCTAGGCTCTATCTCCTCATCCCATTACCTTCTGGTCTGTCTAGGCTCTATCTCCTCATCCCTTTACCTTATGGTCTGTCTAGGCTCTATCTCCTCATCCCTTTACCCTTAAGGTTTGTCTAGGCTCTATCTCCTCATTCCTTTACCTTCTGGTCTGTCTAGGCTCTATCTCCTCATCCCTTATCCTTATGGTCTGTCTAGGCTCTATCTCCTCATCCCTTATCCTTATGGTCTGTCTAGGCTCTATCTCCTCATCCCTTATCCTTATGGTCTGTCTAGGCTCTATCTCCTCATCCCTTATCCTTATGGTCTGTCTAGGCTCTATCTCCTCATCCCTTATCCTTATGGTCTGTCTAGGCTCTATCTCCTCATCCCTTATCCTTACGGTCTGTCTAGGCTCTATCTCCTCATCCCTTCACCTTATGGTCTGTCTAGGCTCTATCTCCTCATCCCTTATCCTTATGGTCTGTCTAGGCTCTATCTCCTCATCCCATTACCTTATGGTCTGTCTAGGCTCTATCTCCTCATCCCTTTACCTTCTGGTCTGTCTAGGCTCTATCTCCTCATCCCATTACCTTACGGTCTTTCTAGGCTCTATCTCCTCATCCCTTATCCTTATGGTCTGTCTAGGCTCTATCTCCTCATCCCTTTACCTTACGGTCTGTCTAGGCTCTATCTCCTCATCCCATTACCTTACGGTCTGTCTAGGCTCTATCTCCTCATCCCTTATCCTTACGGTCTGTCTAGGCTCTATCTCCTCATCCCTTTACCTTACGGTCTGTCTAGGCTCTATCTCCTCATCCCTTATCCTCATGGTCTGTCTAGGCTCTATCTCCTCATCCCTTATCCTTATGGTCTGTCTAGGCTCTATCTCCTCATCCCTTATCCTTACAGTCTGTCTAGGCTCTATCTCCTCATCCCTTTACCTTCTGGTCTGTCTAGGCTCTATCTCCTCATCCCTTATCCTTATGGTCTGTCTAGGCTCTATCTCCTCATCCCTTATCCTTATGGTCTGTCTAGGCTCTATCTCCTCATCCCATTACCTTCTGGTCTGTCTAGGCTCTATCTCCTCATCCCTTTACCTTATGGTCTGTCTAGGCTCTATCTCCTCATCCCTTATCCTTACGGTCTGTCTAGGCTCTATCTCCTCATCCCTTATCCTTACGGTCTGTCTAGGCTCTATCTCCTCATCCCTTATCCTTATGGTCTGTCTAGGCTCTATCTCCTCATCCTTTATCCTTATGGTCTGTCTAGGCTCTATCTCCTCATCCCTTATCCTTACGGTCTGTCTAGGCTCTATCTCCTCATCCCTTATCCTTCTGGTCTGTCTAGACTCTATCTCCTCATCCCTTATCCTTACGGTCTGTCTAGGCTCTATCTCCTCATCACTTATCCTTATGGTCTGTCTAGGCTCTATCTCCTCATCCCTTTACCTTATGGTCTGTCTAGGCTCTATCTCCTCATCCCTTAACCTTATGGTCTGTCTAGGCTATATCTCCTCATCCCTTATCCTTATGGTCTGTCTAGGGTCTATCTCCTCATCCCTTATCCTTATGGTCTGTCTAGGCTCTATCTCCTCATCCCTTTACCTTACGGTCTGTCTAGGCTCTATCTCCTCATCCCTTTACCTTATGGTCTGTCTAGGCTCTATCTCCTCATCCCATTACCTTCTGGTCTGTCTAGGCTCTATCTCCTCATCCCTTTACATTATGGTCTGTCTATGCTCATTTTTCTCATCCCTTATCCTTACGGTCTGTCTAGGCTCTATCTCCTCATTCCTTTACCTTCTGGTCTGTCTAGGCTCTATCTCCTCATCCCTTTACATTATGGTCTGTATAGGCTCTATCTCCTCATCCCTTTACCTTATGGTCTGTCTAGGCTCTATCTCCTCATCCCTTTACCTTCTGGTCTGTCTAGGCTCTATCTCCTCATCCCTTATCCTTATGGTCTGTCTAGGCTCTATCTCCTCATCCCTTTACCTTATGGTCTGTCTAGGCTCTATCTCCTCATCCCTTATCCTTATGGTCTGTCTTGGCTCTATCTCCTCATCCCATAACCTTACGGTCTGTCTAGACTCTATCTCCTCATCCCTTTACCTTATGGTCTGTCTAGGCTCTATCTCCTCATCCCTTTACCTTACGGTCTGTCTAGGCTCTATCTCCTCATCCCTTTACCTTATGGTCTGTCTAGACTCTATCTCCTCATCCCATTACCTTACGGTCTGTCTAGGCTCTATCTCCTCATCCCATTACCTTACGGTCTGTCTAGGCTCTATCTCCTCATCCCTTATCCTGATGGTCTGTCTAGACTCTATCTCCTCATCCCATTACCTTACGGTCTGTCTAGGCTCTATCTCCTCATCCCTTTACCTTATGGTCTGTCTAGACTCTATCTCCTCATCCCATTACCTTACGGTCTGTCTAGGCTCTATCTCCTCATCCCTTATCCTTATGGTCTGTCTAGGCTCTATCTCCTCATCCCTTTACCTTATGGTCTGTCTAGGCTCTATCTCCTCATCCCTTATCCTTATGGTCTGTCTAGGCTCTATCTCCTCATCCCTTATCCTTACGGTCTGTCTAGGCTCTATCTCCTCATCCCTTTACCCTTAAGGTCTGTCTAGGCTCTATCTCCTCATTCCTTTACCTTCTGGTCTGTCTAGGCTCTATCTCCTCATCCCTTATCCTTATGGTCTGTCTAGGCTCTATCTCCTCATCCCTTATCCTTATGGTCTGTCTAGGCTCTATCTCCTCATCCCTTATCCTTATGGTCTGTCTAGGCTCTATCTCCTCATCCCTTATCCTTACGGTCTGTCTAGGCTCTATCTCCTCATCCCTTTACCCTTAAGGTCTGTCTAGGCTCTATCTCCTCATTCCTTTACCTTCTGGTTTGTCTAGGCTCTATCTCCTCATCCCTTATCCTTACGGTCTGTCTAGGCTCTATCTCCTCATCCCATTACCTTACGGTCTGTCTAGGCTCTATCTCCTCATCCCTTATCCTTATGGTCTGTCTAGGCTCTATCTTCTCATCCCATTACCTTACGGTCTGTCTAGGCTCTATCTCCTCATCCCTTTACCTTATGGTCTGTCTAGACTCTATCTCCTCATCCCATTACCTTACGGTCTGTCTAGGCTCTATCTCCTCATCCCTTATCCTTATGGTCTGTCTAGGCTCTATCTCCTCATCCCATTACCTTATGGTCTGTCTAGGCTCTATCTCCTCATCCCTTTACCTTCTGGTCTGTCTAGGCTCTATCTCCTCATCCCATTACCTTACGGTCTGTCTAGGCTCTATCTCCTCATCCCTTATCCTTATGGTCTGTCTAGGCTCTATCTCCTCATCCCTTTACCTTACGGTCTGTCTAGGCTCTATCTCCTCATCCCATTACCTTACGGTCTGTCTAGGCTCTATCTCCTCATCCCTTTCCCTTACGGTCTGTCTAGGCTCTATCTCCTCATCCCTTATCCTCATGGTCTGTCTAGGCTCTATCTCCTCATCCCTTATCCTTATGGTCTGTCTAGGCTCTATCTCCTCATCCCTTATCCTTACAGTCTGTCTAGGCTCTATCTCCTCATCCCTTTACCTTCTGGTCTGTCTAGGCTCTATCTCCTCATCCCTTATCCTTATGGTCTGTCTAGGCTCTATCTCCTCATCCCTTATCCTTATGGTCTGTCTAGGCTCTATCTCCTCATCCCATTACCTTCTGGTCTGTCTAGGCTCTATCTCCTCATCCCTTTACCTTATGGTCTGTCTAGGCTCTATCTCCTCATCCCTTATCCTTACGGTCTGTCTAGGCTCTATCTCCTCATCCCTTATCCTTACGGTCTGTCTAGGCTCTATCTCCTCATCCCTTATCCTTATGGTCTGTCTAGGCTCTATCTCCTCATCCCTTATCATTATGGTCTGTCTAGGCTCTATCTCCTCATCCCTTATCCTTACGGTCTGTCTAGGCTCTATCTCCTCATCCCTTATCCTTCTGGTCTGTCTAGACTCTATCTCCTCATCCCTTATCCTTACGGTCTGTCTAGGCTCTATCTCCTCATCACTTATCCTTATGGTCTGTCTAGGCTCTATCTCCTCATCCCTTTACCTTATGGTCTGTCTAGGCTCTATCTCCTCATGCCTTAACCTTATGGTCTGTCTAGGCTATATCTCCTCATCCCTTATCCTTATGGTCTGTCTAGGGTCTATCTCCTCATCCCTTATCCTTATGGTCTGTCTAGGCTCTATCTCCTCATCCCTTTACCTTACGGTCTGTCTAGGCTCTATCTCCTCATCCCTTTACCTTATGGTCTGTCTAGGCTCTATCTCCTCATCCAATTACCTTATGGTCTGTCTAGGCTCTATCTCCTCATCCCTTTACATTATGGTCTGTCTATGCTCTTTTTTCTCATCCCTTATCCTTACGGTCTGTCTAGGCTCTATCTCCTCATTCCTTTACCTTCTGGTCTGTCTAGGCTCTATCTCCTCATCCCTTTACATTATGGTCTGTCTAGGCTCTATCTCCTCATCCCTTTACCTTATGGTCTGTCTAGGCTCTATCTCCTCATCCCTTTACCTTCTGGTCTGTCTAGGCTCTATCTCCTCATCCCTTATCCTTATGGTCTGTCTAGGCTCTATCTCCTCATCCCTTTACCTTATGGTCTGTCTAGGCTCTATCTCCTCATCCCTTATCCTTATGGTCTGTCTTGGCTCTATCTCCTCATCCCATAACCTTACGGTCTGTCTAGACTCTATCTCCTCATCCCTTTACCTTATGGTCTGTCTAGGCTCTATCTCCTCATCCCTTTACCTTATGGTCTGTCTAGGCTCTATCTCCTCATCCCTTATCCTTATGGTCTGTCTTGGCTCTATCTCCTCATCCCATAACCTTACGGTCTGTCTAGACTCTATCTCCTCATCCCTTTACCTTATGGTCTGTCTAGGCTCTATCTCCTCATCCCTTTACCTTATGTTCATCCTAGGCTCTATCTCCTCATCCCTTTACCTTATGGTCTGTCTAGGCTCTATCTCCTCATCCCTTTACCTTACGGTCTGTCTAGGCTTTATCTCCTCATCCCTTTACCTTATGGTCTGCCTAGGCTCTATCTCCTCATCCCTTATCCTTATGGTCTGTCTAGGCTCTATCTCCTCATCCCTTTACCTTATGGTCTGTCTAGGCTCTATCTCCTCATCCCATTACCTTCTGGTCTGTCTAGGCTCTATCTCCTCATCCCTTATCCTTACGGTCTGTCTAGGCTCTATCTCCTCATCCCTTTACCTGATGGTCTGTCTAGGCTCTATCTCCTCATCCCTTTACCTTATGTTCATCCTAGGCTCTATCTCCTCATCCCATTACCTTATGGTCTGTCTAGGCTCTATCTCCTCATCCCTTATCCTTACGGTCTGTCTAGGCTCTATCTCCTCATCCCTTATCCTTACGGTCTGTCTAGGCTCTATCTCCTCATCCCTTATCCTTATGGTCTGTCTAGGCTCTATCTCCTCATCCCTTATCATTATGGTCTGTCTAGGCTCTATCTCCTCATCCCTTATCCTTACGGTCTGTCTAGGCTCTATCTCCTCATCCCTTATCCTTCTGGTCTGTCTAGACTCTATCTCCTCATCCCTTATCCTTACGGTCTGTCTAGGCTCTATCTCCTCATCACTTATCCTTATGGTCTGTCTAGGCTCTATCTCCTCATCCCTTTACCTTATGGTCTGTCTAGGCTCTATCTCCTCATGCCTTAACCTTATGGTCTGTCTAGGCTATATCTCCTCATCCCTTATCCTTATGGTCTGTCTAGGGTCTATCTCCTCATCCCTTATCCTTATGGTCTGTCTAGGCTCTATCTCCTCATCCCTTTACCTTACGGTCTGTCTAGGCTCTATCTCCTCATCCCTTTACCTTATGGTCTGTCTAGGCTCTATCTCCTCATCCAATTACCTTCTGGTCTGTCTAGGCTCTATCTCCTCATCCCTTTACATTATGGTCTGTCTATGCTCTTTTTTCTCATCCCTTATCCTTACGGTCTGTCTAGGCTCTATCTCCTCATTCCTTTACCTTCTGGTCTGTCTAGGCTCTATCTCCTCATCCCTTTACATTATGGTCTGTCTAGGCTCTATCTCCTCATCCCTTTACCTTATGGTCTGTCTAGGCTCTATCTCCTCATCCCTTTACCTTCTGGTCTGTCTAGGCTCTATCTCCTCATCCCTTATCCTTATGGTCTGTCTAGGCTCTATCTCCTCATCCCTTTACCTTATGGTCTGTCTAGGCTCTATCTCCTCATCCCTTATCCTTATGGTCTGTCTTGGCTCTATCTCCTCATCCCATAACCTTACGGTCTGTCTAGACTCTATCTCCTCATCCCTTTACCTTATGGTCTGTCTAGGCTCTATCTCCTCATCCCTTTACCTTATGGTCTGTCTAGGCTCTATCTCCTCATCCCTTATCCTTATGGTCTGTCTTGGCTCTATCTCCTCATCCCATAACCTTACGGTCTGTCTAGACTCTATCTCCTCATCCCTTTACCTTATGGTCTGTCTAGGCTCTATCTCCTCATCCCTTTACCTTATGTTCATCCTAGGCTCTATCTCCTCATCCCTTTACCTTATGGTCTGTCTAGGCTCTATCTCCTCATCCCTTTACCTTACGGTCTGTCTAGGCTTTATCTCCTCATCCCTTTACCTTATGGTCTGCCTAGGCTCTATCTCCTCATCCCTTATCCTTATGGTCTGTCTAGGCTCTATCTCCTCATCCCTTTACCTTATGGTCTGTCTAGGCTCTATCTCCTCATCCCATTACCTTCTGGTCTGTCTAGGCTCTATCTCCTCATCCCTTATCCTTACGGTCTGTCTAGGCTCTATCTCCTCATCCCTTTACCTGATGGTCTGTCTAGGCTCTATCTCCTCATCCCTTTACCTTATGTTCATCCTAGGCTCTATCTCCTCATCCCATTACCTTATGGTCTGTCTAGGCTCTATCTCCTCATCCCTTTACCTTACGGTCTGTCTAGGCTCTATCTCCTCATCCCTTTACCTTCTGGTCTGTCTAGGCTCTATCTCCTCATCCCTTATCCTTATGGTCTGTCTAGGCTCTATCTCTTCATCCCTTATCCTTATGGTCTGCCTAGGCTCTATCTCCTCATCCCATTACCTTATGGTCTGTCTAGGCTCTATCTCCTCATCCCTTTACCTTACGGTCTGTCTAGGCTCTATCTCCTCATCCCTTATCCTTATGGTCTGCCTAGGCTCTATCTCCTCATCCCTTATCCTTATGGTCTGTCTAGGCTCTATCTCCTCATCCCTTTACCTTCTGGTCTGTCTAGGCTCTATCTCCTCATCCCTTTACCTTATGGTCTGTGTAGGCTCTATCTCCTCATCCCTTTACCTTACGGTCTGTCTAGGCTCTATCTCCTCATCCCTTTACCTTATGGTCTGTCTAGGCTCTATCTCCTCATCCCTTTAACTTATGGTCTGTCTAGGCTCTATCTCCTCATCCCTTATCCTTCTGGTCTGTCTAGGCTCTATCTCCTCATCCCTTTACCTTACTGTCTGTCTAGGCTCTATCTCCTCATCCCCTTACCTTATGGTCTGTCTGGGCTCTATCTCCTCATCCCTTTACCTTCTGGTCTGTCTAGGCTCTATCTCCTCATCCCTTTACCTTAAGGTCTGTCTAGGCTCTATCTCCTCATCCCTTTACCTTCTGGTCTGTCTAGGCTCTATCTCCTCATCCCTTTACCTTACGGTCTGTCTAGGCTCTATCTCCTCATCCCTTTACCTTACGGTCTGTCTAGGCTCTATCTCCTCATCCCTTATCCTTACGGTCTGTCTAGGCTCTATCTCCTCATCCCTTTACCTTACGGTCTGTCTAGGCTCTATCTCCTCATCCCTTTACCTTATGGTCTGTCTAGGCTCTATCTCCTCATCCCTTATCCTTCTGGTCTGTCTAGGCTCTATCTCCTCATCCCTTATCCTTCTGGTCTGTCTAGGCTCTATCTCCTCATCCCTTTACCTTCTGGTCTGTCTAGGCTCTATCTCCTCATCCCTTATCCTTCTGGTCTGTCTAGGCTCTATCTCCTCATCCCTTTACCTTCTGGTCTGTCTAGGCTCTATCTCCTCATCCCTTTACCTTACGGTCTGTCTAGGCTCTATCTCCTCATCCCTTTACCTTCTGGTCTGTCTAGGCTCCATCTCCTCATCCCTTATCCTTCTGGTCTGTCTAGGCTCTATCTCCTCATCCCTTATCCTTCTGGTCTGTCTAGGCTCTATCTCCTCATCCCTTTACCTTCTGGTCTGTCTAGGCTCTATCTCCTCATCCCATTACCTTACGGTCTGTCTAGGCTCTATCTCCTCATCCCTTATCCTTATGGTCTGTCTAGGCTCTATCTCCTCATCCCTTTACCTTACGGTCTGTCTAGGCTCTATCTCCTCATCCCATTACCTTACGGTCTGTCTAGGCTCTATCTCCTCATCCCTTTCCCTTACGGTCTGTCTAGGCTCTATCTCCTCATCCCTTATCCTCATGGTCTGTCTAGGCTCTATCTCCTCATCCCTTATCCTTATGGTCTGTCTAGGCTCTATCTCCTCATCCCTTATCCTTACAGTCTGTCTAGGCTCTATCTCCTCATCCCTTTACCTTCTGGTCTGTCTAGGCTCTATCTCCTCATCCCTTATCCTTATGGTCTGTCTAGGCTCTATCTCCTCATCCCTTATCCTTATGGTCTGTCTAGGCTCTATCTCCTCATCCCATTACCTTCTGGTCTGTCTAGGCTCTATCTCCTCATCCCTTTACCTTATGGTCTGTCTAGGCTCTATCTCCTCATCCCTTATCCTTACGGTCTGTCTAGGCTCTATCTCCTCATCCCTTATCCTTACGGTCTGTCTAGGCTCTATCTCCTCATCCCTTATCCTTATGGTCTGTCTAGGCTCTATCTCCTCATCCCTTATCATTATGGTCTGTCTAGGCTCTATCTCCTCATCCCTTATCCTTACGGTCTGTCTAGGCTCTATCTCCTCATCCCTTATCCTTCTGGTCTGTCTAGACTCTATCTCCTCATCCCTTATCCTTACGGTCTGTCTAGGCTCTATCTCCTCATCACTTATCCTTATGGTCTGTCTAGGCTCTATCTCCTCATCCCTTTACCTTATGGTCTGTCTAGGCTCTATCTCCTCATGCCTTAACCTTATGGTCTGTCTAGGCTATATCTCCTCATCCCTTATCCTTATGGTCTGTCTAGGGTCTATCTCCTCATCCCTTATCCTTATGGTCTGTCTAGGCTCTATCTCCTCATCCCTTTACCTTACGGTCTGTCTAGGCTCTATCTCCTCATCCCTTTACCTTATGGTCTGTCTAGGCTCTATCTCCTCATCCAATTACCTTCTGGTCTGTCTAGGCTCTATCTCCTCATCCCTTTACATTATGGTCTGTCTATGCTCTTTTTTCTCATCCCTTATCCTTACGGTCTGTCTAGGCTCTATCTCCTCATTCCTTTACCTTCTGGTCTGTCTAGGCTCTATCTCCTCATCCCTTTACATTATGGTCTGTCTAGGCTCTATCTCCTCATCCCTTTACCTTATGGTCTGTCTAGGCTCTATCTCCTCATCCCTTTACCTTCTGGTCTGTCTAGGCTCTATCTCCTCATCCCTTATCCTTATGGTCTGTCTAGGCTCTATCTCCTCATCCCTTTACCTTATGGTCTGTCTAGGCTCTATCTCCTCATCCCTTATCCTTATGGTCTGTCTTGGCTCTATCTCCTCATCCCATAACCTTACGGTCTGTCTAGACTCTATCTCCTCATCCCTTTACCTTATGGTCTGTCTAGGCTCTATCTCCTCATCCCTTTACCTTATGGTCTGTCTAGGCTCTATCTCCTCATCCCTTATCCTTATGGTCTGTCTTGGCTCTATCTCCTCATCCCATAACCTTACGGTCTGTCTAGACTCTATCTCCTCATCCCTTTACCTTATGGTCTGTCTAGGCTCTATCTCCTCATCCCTTTACCTTATGTTCATCCTAGGCTCTATCTCCTCATCCCTTTACCTTATGGTCTGTCTAGGCTCTATCTCCTCATCCCTTTACCTTACGGTCTGTCTAGGCTTTATCTCCTAATCCCTTTACCTTATGGTCTGCCTAGGCTCTATCTCCTCATCCCTTATCCTTATGGTCTGTCTAGGCTCTATCTCCTCATCCCTTTACCTTATGGTCTGTCTAGGCTCTATCTCCTCATCCCATTACCTTCTGGTCTGTCTAGGCTCTATCTCCTCATCCCTTATCCTTACGGTCTGTCTAGGCTCTATCTCCTCATCCCTTTACCTGATGGTCTGTCTAGGCTCTATCTCCTCATCCCTTTACCTTATGTTCATCCTAGGCTCTATCTCCTCATCCCATTACCTTATGGTCTGTCTAGGCTCTATCTCCTCATCCCTTTACCTTACGGTCTGTCTAGGCTCTATCTCCTCATCCCTTTACCTTCTGGTCTGTCTAGGCTCTATCTCCTCATCCCTTATCCTTATGGTCTGTCTAGGCTCTATCTCTTCATCCCTTATCCTTATGGTCTGCCTAGGCTCTATCTCCTCATCCCATTACCTTATGGTCTGTCTAGGCTCTATCTCCTCATCCCTTTACCTTACGGTCTGTCTAGGCTCTATCTCCTCATCCCTTATCCTTATGGTCTGCCTAGGCTCTATCTCCTCATCCCTTATCCTTATGGTCTGTCTAGGCTCTATCTCCTCATCCCTTTACCTTCTGGTCTGTCTAGGCTCTATCTCCTCATCCCTTTACCTTATGGTCTGTGTAGGCTCTATCTCCTCATCCCTTTACCTTACGGTCTGTCTAGGCTCTATCTCCTCATCCCTTTACCTTATGGTCTGTCTAGGCTCTATCTCCTCATCCCTTTAACTTATGGTCTGTCTAGGCTCTATCTCCTCATCCCTTATCCTTCTGGTCTGTCTAGGCTCTATCTCCTCATCCCTTTACCTTACTGTCTGTCTAGGCTCTATCTCCTCATCCCCTTACCTTATGGTCTGTCTGGGCTCTATCTCCTCATCCCTTTACCTTCTGGTCTGTCTAGGCTCTATCTCCTCATCCCTTTACCTTAAGGTCTGTCTAGGCTCTATCTCCTCATCCCTTTACCTTCTGGTCTGTCTAGGCTCTATCTCCTCATCCCTTTACCTTACGGTCTGTCTAGGCTCTATCTCCTCATCCCTTTACCTTACGGTCTGTCTAGGCTCTATCTCCTCATCCCTTATCCTTACGGTCTGTCTAGGCTCTATCTCCTCATCCCTTTACCTTACGGTCTGTCTAGGCTCTATCTCCTCATCCCTTTACCTTATGGTCTGTCTAGGCTCTATCTCCTCATCCCTTATCCTTCTGGTCTGTCTAGGCTCTATCTCCTCATCCCTTATCCTTCTGGTCTGTCTAGGCACTATCTCCTCATCCCTTTACCTTCTGGTCTGTCTAGGCTCTATCTCCTCATCCCTTATCCTTCTGGTCTGTCTAGGCTCTATCTCCTCATCCCTTTACCTTCTGGTCTGTCTAGGCTCTATCTCCTCATCCCTTTACCTTACGGTCTGTCTAGGCTCTATCTCCTCATCCCTTTACCTTCTGGTCTGTCTAGGCTCTATCTCCTCATCCCTTATCCTTCTGGTCTGTCTAGGCTCTATCTCCTCATCCCTTATCCTTCTGGTCTGTCTAGGCTCTATCTCCTCATCCCTTTACCTTCTGGTCTGTCTAGGCTCTATCTCCTCATCCCTTATCCTTCTGGTCTGTCTAGGCTCTATCTCCTCATCCCTTTACCTTCTGGTCTGTCTAGGCTCTATCTCCTCATCCCTTTACCTTCTGGTCTGTCTAGGCTCTATCTCCTCATCCCTTATCCTTCTGGTCTGTCTAGGCTCTATCTCCTCATCCCTTTACCTTCTGGTCTGTCTAGGCTCTATCTCCTCATCCCTTATCCTTCTGGTCTGTCTAGGCTCTATCTCCTCATCCCTTTACCTTCTGGTCTGTCTAGGCTCTGTCTCCTCATCCCTTATCCTTACGGTCTGTCTAGGCTCTATCTCCTCATCCCTTTACCTTACGGTCTGTCTAGGCTCTATCTCCTCATCCCTTTCCCTTATGGTCTGTCTAGGCTCTATCTCCTCATCCCTTACAGTCTGTCTAGGCTCTATCTCCTCATCCCTTATCCTTATGGTCTGTCTAGGCTCTATCTCCTCATCCCTTTCCCTTATGGTCTGTCTAGGCTCTATCTCCTCATCCCTTACAGTCTGTCTAGGCTCTATCTCCTCATCCCTTATCCTTATGGTCTGTCTAGGCTCTATCTCCTCATCCCTTTCCCTTATGGTCTGTCTAGGCTCTATCTCCTCATCCCTTTACCTTCTGGTCTGTCTAGGCTCTATCTCCTCATCCCTTATCCTTCTGGTCTGTCTAGGCTCTATCTCCTCATCCCTTTACCTTCTGGTCTGTCTAGGCTCTATCTCCTCATCCCTTTACCTTCTGGTCTGTCTAGGCTCTATCTCCTCATCCCTTATCCTTCTGGTCTGTCTAGGCTCTATCTCCTCATCCCTTTACCTTCTGGTCTGTCTAGGCTCTATCTCCTCATCCCTTATCCTTCTGGTCTGTCTAGGCTCTATCTCCTCATCCCTTTACCTTCTGGTCTGTCTAGGCTCTGTCTCCTCATCCCTTATCCTTACGGTCTGTCTAGGCTCTATCTCCTCATCCCTTTACCTTACGGTCTGTCTAGGCTCTATCTCCTCATCCCTTTCCCTTATGGTCTGTCTAGGCTCTATCTCCTCATCCCTTACAGTCTGTCTAGGCTCTATCTCCTCATCCCTTATCCTTATGGTCTGTCTAGGCTCTATCTCCTCATCCCTTTCCCTTATGGTCTGTCTAGGCTCTATCTCCTCATCCCTTACAGTCTGTCTAGGCTCTATCTCCTCATCCCTTATCCTTATGGTCTGTCTAGGCTCTATCTCCTCATCCCTTTCCCTTATGGTCTGTCTAGGCTCTATCTCCTCATCCCTTACAGTCTGTCTAGGCTCTATCTCCTCATCCCTTATCCTTATGGTCTGTCTAGGCTCTATCTCCTCATCCCTTTCCCTTATGGTCTGTCTAGGCTCTATCTCCTCATCCTTACGGTCTGTCCTCTGTGCTCGTGTTCCTTCAGATGTCTCTCATTAGTCTGCGTGCAACGTGTCACAGCACAAATGACTTCACTTATTTTTCACTTTAGTCTTTTGAACAGATTCCACCTCCCCCCCTTATCCCCAATCTCCCTAACAACCATAAAGTGGCCTTGCTCTGTGAAGAAACTTAATGGCCTAAATATATATATACTCTCTCTCTCTCTCTCTGTCGCTCTCTCTCTCTTTGTCTGTCTCTCTGTCTGTCTCTCTCTGTCTCTCTCTGTCTGTCTCTCTCTGTCTGTCTCTCTCTCTGTCTCTCTCTCTGTCTCTCTCTCTCTCTCTCAATTCAATTTACATTTCAGGGATTTATTGGCATGGGAAACATATGTTTACATTGCCGAAGAAAGTGGGATAGATAATTAACAAAAGTGAAATAAACAATCAAAAAAGAACAGTAAACATTAGACTCACAAAAGTTCCAAAATAATAAAATCTCCCTCTCATCAGAACCATTTGGAATATTATGGGTCCATATAACCTATTCTCTGTGAAGACTGGTTAAAGACATTTTACTTGTTCGGTAAAGGGGTTTAATGATGTTTGTAAAACACTGCAAATGGTAAGAGACGGTCTGGAAGAGACTATGAAATGTACATGTTTATTTTCTTTCTCCCTCTGTACAGTTCTAAGCCTTGAATATCATGTATCGGAGATTGAATACATGATCTTTGTGGACTTGAGTTGCCTTGTGTTCAAGTTAAATGGTGATATGAGGCAATTGATCTATATTGTGCAACACATTGTCAGCCCATTTAATGTATGAAAGGAAACAGCAGAGTTGTAGCTTTCTTCTGCTGTGTCTGGTCTCTGTTATTTAACAGTGCCTACGGAAAGTATTCAGACCCCTTGACTTTTTCCACATTTTGTTTTGTTACAGCCTTGTTCAAAAAATGATTAAATAGTTGTTTTCCCTCATCAACCTACACACAATAATCCATAATGACAAAGCAAAAACAGATGAAGACATTTTTGCTATTTTATATATATATATATTTTTTGAAATAACACATTTACATAAGTATTCAGACCCTTAACTCAGTACTTTGTTGAAGCACCTTTGACAGCGATTGCAGCCTTGAGTCTTCTTGGGGATGACGCTACAAGCTTGGCACACCTGTATTTGGGGAGTTTCACCCATTCTTCTCTGCAGATCCTCTCAAGCTCTGTCATGTTGGATGGGGAGCGTTGCTGCACAGCTATTCTCAGGTTTCTGCAGAGATGTTTGATCAGGTTCAAGTCCGGGCTCTGGCTGGGCCACTCAAGGACATTCAGAGACTTGTCCCGAAGCAACTCCTGCGTTGTCTTGGCTGTGTGCTTAGGGTTGTTGCCCTGTTGAAAGTTGAACCGTCGTTGCCAGTCTGAGGTCCTGCTCGCCTTGGAGCAGGTTTTCATCTTGAATCCTGACTAGTCTCCCAGTCCCTGTCGCTGAAAAACATCCCCACAGCAGGATGCTGCCACCACCATGCTTCACCGTAGGGATGGTGCCAGGTTTCCAGACGTAACACTTGGTTTTATCAGACCAGAGAATCTTGTTTCTCATGGTATGAGAGTCCTTTAGGTGCTTTTTGGCAAACTCCAAGCGGGCTGTCATGTGCCTTTTCCTGAAGAGTGGCTTCCGTCGAACCTTCTGGAAGGTTCTCCCATCTTCGCAGAGGAAC
Source organism: Salvelinus fontinalis (assembly GCF_029448725.1). NCBI lineage: Eukaryota > Metazoa > Chordata > Actinopteri > Salmoniformes > Salmonidae > Salvelinus > Salvelinus fontinalis. The sequence goes on along the minus strand of NW_026600438.1, from coordinate 186,159 downwards.
TCTGGAGCTCTGTCAGAAAAACCTTTGGGTTCTTGGTCACCTCCCTGACCGAGGCCCTTCTCTCCCGATTGTTCAGTTTGGCCGGGCAGCCAGCTCTTGGAAGTCTTGGTGGTTTCAAACATCTTCGGTTTAAAAATATGAAAATTATGAAGCGCTTTGAAAGGCTGGTAATGGCTCACATTAACACCATTATCCCAGAAACCCTAGACCCATTTCAATTTGCACACCGCCCAAACAGATCCACAGATGATGCAATCTCTATTGCACTCCACACTGCCCTTTCCCACCTGGACAAAAGGAACACTTATGGGAGAATGCTATTCATTGACTACAGCTCAGCATTCAACACCATAGTACCCTCGAAGCTCATCACTAAGCTAATGAGCTTGGTTGCAGAGGAGGAACACCTCCCTCTACTGTATATAGGAGGTGGAAGAGGAGCACCGACTAACCTACTGTATATATCCTCACTACTGTATATAGCCTCTCTACTGCATATAGCCTCTCTACTGTATATAGCCTCACTACTGTATATAGCCTCTCTACTGTATATAGCCTCTCTACTGCATATAGCCTCTCTACTGTATATAGCCTCTCTACTGTATATAGCCTCACTACTATTATAGCCTCTCTACTGTATATAGCCTCTCTACTGTATATAGCCTCTCTACTGTATATAGCCTCTCTACTGTATATAGCCTCTCTACTGTATATAGCCTCGCTAAAGTATATAGCCTCTCTACTGTATATAGCCTCTCTACTGTATATAGTCTCTCTACTGTATATAGCCTCGCTACTGTATATTGCCTCTCTACTGTATATAGCTTCTCTACTGTATATAGCCTCTCTACTGTATATAGCCTCTCTACTGTATATAGCCTCACTACTGTATATAGCTTCTCTACTGTATATAGCCTCTCTACTGTATATATCCTTTCTACTGTATATAGCCTCTCTACTGTATATAGCCTCTCTACTATTATAGCCTCTCTACTGTATATAGCCTCTCTACTGTATATAGCCTCTCTACTGTATATAGCCTCTCTACTGTATATATCCTCTCTACTGTATATAGCCTCATTACTGTATATATCCTCTCTACTGTATATAGCCTCTCTACTGTATATAGCCTCGCTACTATTATAGCCTCTCTACTGTATATAGCCTCTCTACTGTATATATCCTCTCTACTGTATATAGCCTCTCTAATGTATATAGCCTCGCTACTATTATAGCCTCTCTACTGTATATAGCCTCTCTACTGTATATAGCCTCGCTACTGTATATAGCTTCTCTACTGTATATAGCCTCTCTACTGTATATAGCCTCACTACTGTATATAGCCTCACTACTGTGTATAGCCTCGCTACTGTATATAGCCTCTCTACTGTATATAGCCTCTCTACTGTATATAGCCTCGCTACTGTATATAGCCTCTCTACTGTATATAGCCTCTACTGTATATAGCCTCTCTACTGTATATAGCTTCTCTACTGTATATAGCCTCTCTACTGTATATAGCCTTGCTACTGTATATAGCCTCTCTACTGTATATAGCCTCTACTGTATATAGCCTCTCTACTGTATATAGCTTCTCTACTATATATAGCCTCACTACTGTATATATCCTCTCTACTGTATATAGCTTCTCTACTGTATATAGCCTCTCTACTGTATATAGCCTCTCTACTGTATATAGCCTCACTACTGTATATAGCTTCTCTACTGTATATAGCCTCTCTACTGTATATATCCTTTCTACTGTATATAGCCTCTCTACTGTATATAGCCTCTCTACTATTATAGCCTCTCTACTGTATATAGCCTCTCTACTGTATATAGCCTCTCTACTGTATATAGCCTCTCTACTGTATATATCCTCTCTACTGTATATAGCCTCATTACTGTATATATCCTCTCTACTGTATATAGCCTCTCTACTGTATATAGCCTCGCTACTATTATAGCCTCTCTACTGTATATAGCCTCTCTACTGTATATATCCTCTCTACTGTATATAGCCTCTCTAATGTATATAGCCTCGCTACTATTATAGCCTCTCTAATGTATATAGCCTCTCTACTGTATATAGCCTCGCTACTGTATATAGCTTCTCTACTGTATATAGCCTCTCTACTGTATATAGCCTCACTACTGTATATAGCCTCACTACTGTGTATAGCCTCGCTACTGTATATAGCCTCTCTACTGTATATAGCCTCTCTACTGTATATAGCCTCGCTACTGTATATAGCCTCTCTACTGTATATAGCCTCTACTGTATATAGCCTCTCTACTGTATATAGCTTCTCTACTGTATATAGCCTCTCTACTGTATATAGCCTCGCTACTGTATATAGCCTCTCTACTGTATATAGCCTCTACTGTATATAGCCTCTCTACTGTATATAGCTTCTCTACTATATATAGCCTCACTACTGTATATATCCTCTCTACTGTATATAGCTTCTCTACTGTATATAGCCTCTCTACTGTATATAGCCTCTCTACTGTGTATAGCCTCACTACTGTATATAGCTTCTCTACTGTATATAGCCTCTCTACTGTATATATCCTTTCTACTGTATATAGCCTCTCTACTGTATATAGCCTCTCTACTATTATAGCCTCTCTACTGTATATAGCCTCTCTACTGTATATAGCCTCTCTACTGTATATAGCCTCTCTACTGTATATATCCTCTCTACTGTATATAGCCTCATTACTGTATATATCCTCTCTACTGTATATAGCCTCTCTACTGTATATAGCCTCGCTACTATTATAGCCTCTCTACTGTATATAGCCTCTCTACTGTATATATCCTCTCTACTGTATATAGCCTCTCTAATGTATATAGCCTCGCTACTATTATAGCCTCTCTACTGTATATAGCCTCTCTACTGTATATAGCCTCGCTACTGTATATAGCTTCTCTACTGTATATAGCCTCTCTACTGTATATAGCCTCACTACTGTATATAGCCTCACTACTGTGTATAGCCTCGCTACTGTATATAGCCTCTCTACTGTATATAGCCTCTCTACTGTATATAGCCTCGCTACTGTATATAGCCTCTCTACTGTATATAGCCTCTACTGTATATAGCCTCTCTACTGTATATAGCTTCTCTACTGTATATAGCCTCTCTACTGTATATAGCCTCGCTACTGTATATAGCCTCTCTACTGTATATAGCCTCTACTGTATATAGCCTCTCTACTGTATATAGCTTCTCTACTATATATAGCCTCACTACTGTATATATCCTCTCTACTGTATATAGCCTCTCTACTGTATATAGCCTCGCTACTATTATAGATTCTCTACTGTATATAGCCTCTCTACTGTATATAGCCTCTACTGTATATAGCCTCTCTACTGTATATAGCTTCTCTACTGTATATAGCCTCTCCACTGTATATAGCCTCATTACTGTATATAGCCTCTCTGCTGTATATAGCCTCTCTACTGTATATAGCCTCTCTACTGTATATAGCCTCTCTACTGTCGTATTTATTTATTTACTTATTTATTGTTCTCTTAAATATCCCACTGTTGGTTAGAGCCTGTAAGTAAGCGATTCACTGTAACGTCTACACCTGTTGTATTCGGCCCACGTGACAAAATAAACATCGATTTGATTTGATTATGGGGCATTGAGTGTAGATTGATGAGAGGGAAAACAAATATTTGACACTTTTTTTTGAATAAGACTTGTAACGTAACAAAATGTGGAAAAAGGGGTAAGGGGTCTGAGTACTTCCTGAATGCACCGTAGGGGCCACGTACAACGGCTTCCTCTTGTCTTTAGGGGTGAAGGCAGAAAGAGGAAGCAGTGCTCCTGCTCCTTATCCAAGGACTGCAGTTCTGTAGTTCCACTAATACATGGAAATCAAGACAGTACTGTAACAGGATTGGATAACTGTTACATTGGCCTGAGTAGACAGAGACCGAGATCTGCACAGAGCAGCAGTTACACTACATTTAATAGAAACAGAAGGTAGCAGTGCACACCAATTGGCTGACTGTAATGTCTGGTTACCTGGGATACCGCCCCAGGTGTTGTTGCTAGCCATGTGGCTGTCAGAAGAGATGATTGGCTGACTGTAAGGTCTGGTTACCTGGGATACCGCCCCAGGTGTTGTTGCTAGCCATCCGGCTGTCAGAAGAGATGATTGGCTGACTATAAGGTCTGGTTACCTGGGATACCGCCCCAGGTGTTGTTGCTAGCCATGTGGCTGTCAGAAGAGATGATTGGCTGACTGTAAGGTCTGGTTACCTGGGATACCACCCCAGGTGTTGTTGCTAGCCATGTGGCTGTCAGAAGAGATGATTGGCTGACTGTAAGGTCTGGTTACCTGGGATACCACCCCAGGTGTTGTTGCTAGCCATGTGGCTGTCAGAAGAGATGATTGGCTGACTGTAAGGTCTGGTTACCTGGGATACCACCCCAGGTGTTGTTGCTAGCTATGTGGCTGTCAGAAGAGATGATTGGCTGACTGTAAGGTCTGGTTACCTGGGATACCGCCCAGGTCTTGTTGCTAGCCATGTGGCTGTCAGAAGAGATGATTGGCTGACTGTAAGGTCTGGTTACCTGGGATACCGCCCCAGGTCTTGTTGCTAGTCATGTGGCTGTCAGAAGAGATGATTGGCTGACTGTAATGTCTGGTTACCTGGGATACCGCCCCAGGTCTTGTTGCTAGCCATGTGGTGTCAGAAGAGATGATTGGCTGACTGTAAGGTCTGGTTACCTGGGATACCGCCCCAGGTCTTGTTGCTAGCCATGTGGTGTCAGAAGAGATGATTGGCTGACTGTAAGGTCTGGTTACCTGGGATACCGCCCCAGGTGTTGTTGCTAGCCATCCGGCTGTCAGAAGAGATGATTGGCTGACTGTAAGGTCTGGTTACCTGGGATACCGCCCCAGGTGTTGTTGCTAGCCATGTGGCTGTCAGAAGAGATGATTGGCTGACTGTAAGGTCTGGTTACCTGGGATACCACCCCAGGTGTTGTTGCTAGCCATGTGGCTGTCAGAAGAGATGATTGGCTGACTGTAAGGTCTGGTTACCTGGGATACCACCCCAGGTGTTGTTGCTAGCCATGTGGCTGTCAGAAGAGATGATTGGCTGACTGTAAGGTCTGGTTACCTCGGATACCACCCCAGGTGTTGTTGCTAGCCATGTGGCTGTCAGAAGAGATGATTGGCTGACTGTAAGGTCTGGTTACCTGGGATACCGCCCAGGTCTTGTTGCTAGCCATGTGGCTGTCAGAAGAGATGATTGGCTGACTGTAAGGTCTGGTTACCTGGGATACCGCCCCAGGTCTTGTTGCTAGCCATGTGGCTGTCAGAAGAGAGGATTGGCTGACTGTAAGGTCTGGTTACCTGGGATACCTCCCCAGTTGTTGTTGCTAGCCATGTGTCTGTCAGAAGACATGATTGGCTGACTGTAAGTTCTGGTTACCTGGGATACCGCCCCAGTTGTTGTTGCTAGCAATGTGGCTGTTAGAAAAGATGATTGGCTGACTGTAAGGTCTGGTTACCTGGGATACCGCCCCAGGTGTTGTCACTAGTCATGTGGGTGTCAGAGGAGATGATTGGCTGACTGTAAGGTCTGGTTAAGAGGTTTCTCTCCACCTCTTTGTTGTTAAGATACTGCAGGAAACCAGCGAGTCTCTTAGCGGTGAACTAATCTACTCGTGTCGTAGTGACACCTTCTCAGCTTCTCCGCAGCGCAACACTGAGAGGAAATGTATTCTGCCGTACGCTCTCCGTGCCAAAGTAATAAATGGGTGTGTGCGTGTGTGCATACATTATATGTGTGTGTGTGTGTGTGTGTGTGTTTGGTGTGTGTGTGTGTGTGCATACAGTATGTGTGTGTGTGTGTGCGTGGTGTGTGCATACATTATGTGTGTGAGTGTGTATGTGTTTGGTGTGTGTGTTTGGTATGTGTGTGTGTGTGTGTGCATACATTATGTGTGTGTGTGTGTGTGTGTGTGTGCGTGTGTGCATACATTATTTGTGTGAATGTGTGTGTGTTTGGTGTGTGTGTTTGGTATGGGTTTGTGTGTGTGCATACATTATGTGTGTGTGTGTGTGTGTGTGTGTGTGTGTGTGTGTGTGTGTGTGTGTGTGTGTGTGTGTGTGTGTGTGTGTGTGTGTGTGTGTGCGTGTGTGCATACATTATGTGTGTGTGTGTGTGTGTGTGTGCGTGTGTGCAAACATTATGTGTGTGTGTGTGTGTGTTTGTGCGTGTGTGCATATATTATGTGCGTGTGTGTGTGTGTGTGTTTGGTGTGTGTGTGTGTCTGTGTGTGTCTGTGTGTGTGTGTGTGTGTGTGTGTGTGTGTGTGTGTGTGTGTGTGTTTGTGTGTGTGTGTGTGTGTGTGTGTGTATCTCCGTAATAGATGCTCCTAAAAACAAAAAGCTAAACCGGAGAGTAAATCATGTCTCTTCTCTTTTACCCTGCAGGGCAGAGATGGCAAATTACAACTATAAATGTTGGACCTAGGATACCTCCCAAATAGAACCCTAGTCCATATATGGTACATTACTTTTGACAGCTAACCTATAAGGTTCTGGCTAAAAGTAGTGAACTATATAGGGGATAGGGTGCTAGTTTGGGAGTGCACCACATTGTCTTCAATACCGCTTAGATCAGACACGCTTTGTGTTATATTGCATTCATTTTACAGCCAGGTCTCTTCTGGACCTGTTTGTCTGTAGTTAGAGGAATGAGACGGGGTCGGTCTATATATCAACAGTACAGGGTCAGTCTATTTATCAACAGTAGAGTACAGGGTCAGTCTATATATCAACAGTAGAGTACAGGGTCAGTCTATATATCAACAGTACAGGGTCAGTCTATATCTCAACAGTAGAGTACAGGGTCAGTCTATATATCAACAGTATAGTACAGGGTCAGTCTATATATCAACAGTACAGGGTCAGTCTATATATATCAACAGTAGAGTACAGGGTCAGTCTATATATCAGCAGTACAGGGTCAGTCTATATCGAAACAGTAGAGTACAGGGTCAGTCTATATATCAACAGTAGAGTACAGGGTCAGTCTATATATCAACAGTACAGGGTCAGTCTATATCTCAACAGTAGAGTACAGGGTCAGTCTATATATCAACAGTAGAGTACAGTGTCAGTCTATATATCAACAGTACAGGGTCAGTCTATATCTCAACAGTAGAGTACAGGGTCAGTCTATATCTCAACAGTAGAGTACAGGGTCAGTCTATATATCAACAGTACGGGGTCAGTCTATATCTCATCAGTAGTGTACAGGGTCAGTCTATATCTCAACAGTAGAGTACAGGGTCAGTCTATATATCAACAGTAGAGTACAGGGTCAGTCTATATCTCATCAGTAGAGTACAGGGTCAGTCTATATATCAACAGTACAGGGTCAGTCTATATATCAACAGTACAGGGTCAGTCTATATCTCAACAGTAGAGTACAGGGTCAGTCTATATATCAACAGTACAGGGTCAGTCTATATATCAACAGTAGAGTACAGGGTCAGTCTATATATCAACAGTAGAGTACAGGGTCAGTCTATATATATCAACAGTAGAGTACAGGGTCAGTCTATATATCAGCATTACAGGGTCAGTCTATATTAAAACAGTAGAGTACAGGGTCAGTCTTTATCTCAACAGTAGAGTACAGGGTCAGTCTGTATCTCAACAGTAGAGTACAGGGTCAGTCTGTATCTCATCAGTAAAGTACATGGTCAGTCTATATATCAGCAGTACAGGGTCAGTCTATATCGAAACAGTAGAGTACAGGGTCAGTCTATATATCAACAGTAGAGTACAGGGTCAGTCTATATATCAACAGTAGAGTACAGGGTCAGTCTATATCTCAACAGTAGAGTACAGGGTCAGTCTGTATCTCAACAGTAGAGTACAAGGTCAGTCTATATATCAACAGTAGAGTACAGGGTCAGTCTATATATCAACAGTAGAGTAGAGGGTCAGTCTATATCTCAACAGTAGAGTACAGGGTCAGTCTATCTATTTTAACAGTAGGGTACAAGGTCAGTCTATATCTTAACGTAACAGCTAACGTATAAATGGCAGTATTATACGCTGGTCAAACATTTAAAATGAATAAACCTGACTACTGGTGGACCTCTGAACTCCCCTATAAGTCTACGTTCTAATTATTTACATCTCGTGTACCTGTGGAAGTGTGAATTAGTCTCCTAGCCCTCATACCCTTTAGCTCTGAGCCTATTTGTTGATGAGATGTCAGCTCTCACAGCGATGCAACATCTGGCCCTCTCTGCTTGCAGGTCTATAGAGAACACTTAAACGTTTCACTCTGAGACGCAGGTAGATACATCTGGCCCTCTCTGCTTGCAGGTCTACGGAGAACACTTAAACATTTCACTCTGAGACGCAGGTAGACGCTCTGAGAGTGGAAGGAGCTGAGAAAAATTACAGGGATGTATTAAATTACCTCTTAAAAAGTTAACAGCTGCATAATCATAATTTCAGCGATGGGTCTCGATAGACACTTCCTCAGCAGTTAAATCTCTCCCAACAATGCAGGATCGTACTACTAGATCCTGGCAGAGGCTGGCAGAGGCGCCGTCTACACTTACTTCAGGGGAAGCCTTCCAAATGGCACCCTATCCCCTATTTAGAGTCCATATGGCACCCTATCCCCTATTTAGAGTCCATATGGCACCCTATCCCCTATTTAGAGTCCATATGGCACCATATCCCCTATTTATAGTCCATATGGCACCATATCCCCTATTTATAGTCCAAATGGCACCCTACCCCCTATTTAGAGTCCATATGGCACCCTATCCCCTATTTAGAGTCCAAATGGCACCCTATCCTCTATTTAGAGTCCATATGGCACCCTATCCCCTATTTAGAGTCCATATGGCACCCTATCCCCTATTTAGAGTCCATATGGCACCCTATCCTCTATTTTGAGTCCATATTGCACCCTATTCCCTATTTAGGGTCCAAATGGCACCCTATCCTCTTTTTACAGTCCATATGGCACCCTATCCCCTATTTAGAGTCCAAATGGCACCCTATCCCCTATTTAGAGTCCATATGGCACCATATCCCCTATTTAGAGTCCAAATGGCACCCTATCCCCTATTTAGAGTCCATATGGCACCATATCCCCTATTTAGAGTCCATATGGCACCCTATCCCCTATTTAGAGTCCATATGGCACCCTATCCCCTATTTAGAGTCCATATGGCACCATATCCCCTATTTAGAGTCCATATGGCACCCTATCCCCTATTTAGAGTCCATATGGCACCCTATCCTATATTTAGAGTCCATATGGCACCCTATCCCCTATTTAGAGTCCAAATGGCACCCTATCCTCTATTTAGAGTCCATATGGCACCCTATCCCCTATTTAGAGTCCATATGGCACCCTATCCCCTATTTAGAGTCCATATGGCACCCTATCCTCTTTTTAGAGTCCATATGGCACCCTATCCCCTATTTAGAGTCCATATGGCACCCTATCCCCTATTTAGAGTCCATATGGCACCCTATCCCCTATTTAGAGTCCATATGGCACCCTATCCCCTATTTATAGTCCATATGGCACCCTATCCCCTATTTATAGTCCAAATGGCACCCTATCCCCTATTTAGAGTCCATATGGCACCCTATCCCCTATTTAGAGTCCATATGGCACCCTATCCCCTATTTATAGTCCAAAGGGCACCCTATCCCCTATTTAGAGTCCATATGGCACCCTATCCCCTATTTAGAGTCCATATGGCACCCTATCACCTATTTAGAGTCCATATGGCACCCTATTCCCTATTTAGAGTGCATATTGCACCCTATTCCCTATTTAGGGTCCATAGGGCTCTGGTTAAAAGGAGTAAACTATATACGGAAAAGGATTCCATTTGGAAGTCTTCTGAAATGACCGTTTGACTAGGCTAATATAATCTGAGCATGTGAAATGAATTGATCTGTTACAGTGAGCTGATCAATTGTCTTAATACTGTCTCGTATAGGGAAGGATGATGGCTACAGCATGAATAATAACATGACATACAGCATGAATAATAACATGACATACGGCATGAATAATAACATGACATACAGCATGAATAATAACATGACATACAGCATGAATAATAACATGACATACAGCATGAATAATAACATGACATACGGCATGAATAATAACATGACATACAGCATGAATAATAACATGACATACAGCATGAATAATAACATGACATACAGCATGAATAATAACATGACATACGGCATGAATAATAACATGACATACGGCATGAATAATAACATGACATACAGCATGAATAATAACATGACATACAGCATGAATAATAACATGACATACAGCATGAATAATAACATGACATACGGCATGAATAATAACATGACATACAGCGTGAATAATAACATGACATACGGCATGAATAATAACATGACATACAGCATGAATAATAACATGACATACAGCATGAATAATAACATGACATACAGCATGAATAATAACATGACATACGGCATGAATAATAACATGACATACGGCATGAATAATAACATGACATACGGCGTGAATAATAACATGACATACAGCGTGAATAATAACATGACATACAGCATGAATAATAACATGACATACAGCATGAATTATAACATGACATACAGCATGAATTATAACATGACATACAGCATGAATTATAACATGACATACAGCATGAATTATGACATGACATTTCTAGAGGCTGACTATAGTAGTTAACTGTGTCAGAATGTTGACTATAGTAGTTAACGGTGTCAGAATGTTGACTATAGTAGTTAACTATGTCAGAATGTTGACTACAGTAGTTAACTGTGTCAGAATGTTGACTATAGAATGTTGACTACAGTAGTTAACTGTGTCAGAATGTTGACTATAGAATGTTGACTACAGTAGTTAACTGTGTCAGAATGTTGACTATAGAATGTTGACTACAGTAGTTAACTGTGTCAGAATGTTGACTATAGAATGTTGACAATAGTAGTTAACTGTGTCAGAATGTTGACTCTAGAATGTTGACAATTGTAGTTAACTATGTCAGAATGTTGACTATAGAATGTTGACTACAGTAGTTAACTGTCAGAATGTTGACTATGGAATGTTGACAATAGTAGTTAACTATGTCAGAATGTTGACTATAGAATGTTGACAATAGTAGTTAACTATGTCAGAATGTTGACTATAGTAGTTAACTGTGTCAGAATGTTGACTATGGAATGTTGACAATAGTAGTTAACTGTGTCAGAATGTTGACTATAGAATGTTGACAATAGTAGTTAACTGTGTCAGAATGTTGACTCTAGAATGTTGACAATTGTAGTTAACTATGTCAGAATGTTGACTATAGAATGTTGACTACAGTAGTTAACTGTCAGAATGTTGACTATGGAATGTTGACAATAGTAGTTAACTATGTCAGAATGTTGACTATAGAATGTTGACAATAGTAGTTAACTATGTCAGAATGTTGACTATAGTAGTTAACTGTGTCAGAATGTTGACTATGGAATGTTGACAATAGTAGTTAACTGTGTCGGAATGTTGACTTTAGTAGTTATTAAAACGTCACAGGTGAAATAATAACCCAATTAATGATCAAATAAATAATATGATGGAATATAAACATTTGAATTATCCCTCAAATAATTTCTCAAATAACAAACAGAAAGAGCTTGGAAGCTAGCAGTACACTGTAATGTCAGTAGCTGTTGTATTCAGAGGTTGTGACAAATGCAATTGGATTTGATAAATACCCAGAGTGCTTTGAAGCATCACAGTAGCTGTTGTTCCACCGTCATGTCACGGCCGTTTAAAGGAGAGGACCAAGGTGCAGCGTGGTAAGGGTACATTTTCTTTCATTTATAAAAATGACGCCAAACAAAACAATCAACACTACTAAAAACAAACCGTGAAGCTCAAAGGCAAAATGCCCTCAAACAAAGACAACTTCCCACAAAACACAGGTGGAAAAAAGAGCTACCTAAGTATGATTCCCAATCAGAGACAACGATAGACAACTGTCCCTGATTGAGATCCACACCCGGCCAAACACAAAGAAATAGAAAACATAGAAATAAAGAAACTAGAATGCCCACCCTAGTCACACCCTGGCCTAACCAACATAGAGAATAAAAGCCTCTCTATGGACACGTCATGTGATGTGAACACACATATCTGACCACAGCAAAATGACAGCATCTCTTTTTCTCCCAGCATGCTTTGCTGTGTGTAGTGAGAGAGAGGCGCTAAATGCCACCTGAGGCGCTGGGGATCACAACCCCTTCCTGATGCTTATAGGTCGAGTCAGAGCTGTTCTGTTGATCTGCCCAAAGCCCAAACACTGGAAATGGCATCGCAAGCTTACAACACAGAGACTCGGGGGGGGGGGGGGAATGAGATCCTTAATGTCGGAAGATCTCATAAAGTATTCTCTATTTATAGACTCGTCCCACCTGAATAATATCAAATCTGCCGTGGAGAAGGTGTAGAGAAGGTCAAAGGTTAAGAGCTTCATATCTTTTTTTTAAGCATATTATTTTCTTTGACCTCATCCAGTGGTGAAAGTCTCTGGAGAGTCTTCCTGGTATTTATACACCTAGAAGGTTCCCCGATACCTCATCTCAGTAGCTGTGGTATCTCAACACTTTGAAGGGACCCCGATATCACAGCTACTGAGAGGAGGTATCTCCACATACCTGTTTCTCCTAGAGACCGGGCAGACAGAGACAAGGATTAGCTGGCCAAAAGCTGAGACAAGGTTAACGTGTGTGTGAGTGTGTGTGTGTGTGTGTGTGTGTGTGTGTGTGTGTGTGTGTGTGTGTGTGTGTGTGTGACAGGTCTAGTTCTATGCATATTGATGACATTCATCATGGCTGTCAGTTTGATTGAACACTCACACAATAGTAGAAGGCAGGCTACTTCTCATGTTCACCCATCAATCAATTCAGAGAGGCCTCAGCTCTCTCTCTCTCTCTCTCTCTCTCTCTCTCTCTCTCTCTCTCTCCCTCTCTCTCTCTCTCTCTGTCTCTCTCTCTCTCTCTCTCTCTCTCTCTCTCTCTCTGTCTCTCTCTCTCTCTCTCTCTCTCTCTCTCTCTCTCTCGCTCTCTCTCTCTCTCTCTCTCTCTCTTTCTCTCTGCTCGCCTCTTTGTCCCTCTGTCAATTAACTTGCGTGGTTGGGGTTTGCAAGATGTATTTCAAACAGTTGTGTTTTTATGAAGCCAGACGGGTCCCAGAAAACAGAGCTGAGGGAGCGATCAGATCCAATGCTTCAACTGCACTTCTATATGTGTGGATTAATGACTATAAAAAGGCTGTCTGCTGTTTGTTTTGGGACGGTAGTACAGTGTGTGTGTGTGTGTGTGTGTGTGTGTGTGTGTGTGTGTGTGTGTGTGTGTGTGTGTGTGTGTGTGTGTGTGTGTGTGTGTGTGTGTGTGTGTGTGTGT